>NC_066583.1:55003166-55304220 GCF_024323335.1 Lathyrus oleraceus
AACTTCCTATAATAACCAGCCAAGCCAAGAAAACTTCGAATCTCAGCAACAGACTTCGGAGCTTCCCACTTAGACACCGCTTCTATCTTAGAAGGATCAACAGCAACACCACCTCTTGAAATCACATGACCAAGAAAACTAACCTCTTCTAACCAAAATTCACACTTGGACAGTTTAGCAAATAACTTCTTTTCTCGGAGAACTTCTAAAACCACTCTCAAATGCTCAGCATGCTCTTCTTCAGACTTCGAATACACCAAAATATCATCAATAAACACCACAACAAACTTGTCTAGGTACGGATGGAAAATCCTATTCATATACTCCATAAATACTCCAGGCGCATTAGTCACACCAAAAGGCATTACAGAATACTCATAATGTCCATACCTTGTTCTGAAAGCAGTCTTCTGAATATCCTCGGTTTTCACACGGATCTGATGATACCCAGATCTCAAATCTATTTTGCTGAACACTCTTGCACCAACCAACTGATCCATCAAATCATCAATCCTCGGCAAAGGATACCGATTCTTGATCGTCACTTTATTCAGTTGCCTGTAGTCCACACACAACCTCATAGTACCTTCTTTCTTCTTAACCAATAGCACTGGTGCACCCCACGGTGACACACTCGGACGAATAAATTTCTTATCCAACAGATCTTCCAACTGACTCTTCAATTCAGTTAACTCAACAGCAGACATACGGTACGGAGCCATCGATATCGGCCTAGTACCAGGTACCAAATCAATCGAGAACTCCACTTCGCGCTCTGGCGGTAATTCATTCACCTCTTCCGGAAACACATCAGGAAAATCACACACCACGGCTAGATCGCCAATCACCAGTTTATCTTTAGCCTCCAAAGTCGCTAACAGCATAAACAACTCTGCCCCATCAGCTACTTCCTCATTCACTTGCCTTGCTGATAGAAACAAACTCTTTCCCTCCTCAACCTCAGGAAAGACCACCGTCTTATCAAAACAATTGATAGAAACTCGGTTAAACACCAACCAGTTCATACCTAGAATAACATCAATCTGCACTAGTGGAAGACACACTAGGTCCATCCCAAAGTCTCTACCAAAAATACTCAAAGGACAATTTAAACAAACCGAAGTAGTAGTCACTGAACCCTTCGCAGGAGTATCAATTACCATACTACCAAACATCTCAGATATCTCTAACTTAAGTTTCACAGCACAATCCAAAGATATAAAGGAATGAGTCGCACCTGTGTCAATAATAGCTACAAGAGGAAAGCCATTAATATAACACGTACCTCGGATAAGTCTGTCCTCACTGGAGGTTTGAGTTCCGGTCAATGCGAACACCTTCCCCGTCTGAGATTTCTTTGGCTTCTGACACTGACTTCCAATATGCCCTTCTTCGCCACAATTAAAACAAATCATTTCCTTGTGCTTGCAATCAGCTATTGCATGACCAGTCTTACCACAGCGAAAACACCTCTTTACTTCAGCAGTGCATACATTACTCTTATGACCAGCCTGACCACATTTGAAGCAAACTATACCAGCAGGAGCACCTCCCCTACTGGTCCTCTGAGCCGGAGCAGCTCCTTGTTTCCCTTTTCCCACTGGGGCATCATACGGCTTTCCACGGTTGTGATGTTGCTTGCCCCTGCGGTCACTGACAATCTTGTAATGAGCATTATTGTCTTCTTCAAATATCCTGCAGCTATCAACCAATTCAGTAAAAATACGTATCTTCTGATACCCAACAGCCTTCTTAATTTCAGAGCGCAGTCCGTTTTCAAACTTGATGCACTTTGAAAATTCAGCACCAGCACCAGTGTAATGAGGATAAAATTTGGACAGCTCCACAAATTTCGCAGCATAATCAGTGACAGACATGTTTCCTTGCTTCAGCTCAAGGAACTCAATTTCCTTCTTACCACGGACATCTTCCGGATAATACTTTCTCATGAATTCCCTACGGAATACATCCCAAGTAATGGCTTCACCTGCCACGGTCAACCTCTCGTGAGTCTCTAGCCACCAGTCATCAGCTTCGACTGCTAGCATGTGAGTACCATACCGAACCTTCTGAGCTGGAGTGCAATCCATAACACGGAAGATTCTCTCGATCTCTTTCAACCATCCCAAGGCTGCATCTGGATCATGCTTTCCTTTAAACACCGGCGGATTCTCTCTCTGAAAAGTCGCCAAGCTACGTGATCCAGCATCTCCACCAGCATTTGGCAAGTTCTACACAGCTTGTGCCATCGCTTGCATTGCGGCAGCCATTGCAGCGTCATTCCTTCCAGCCATTTCAACTTAACAATACAACACAACTTAAAAGTTAGATTAGTAACAATTACACAATTGTTGGACAGTAACGACACGACAACTGGCCGGACAGACCGACCTGCTCTGATACCACTAATGTAACACCCTTCTAAACTACCCCAAATATTTAATAAAAACAACAAATATATATCAGAGTAATTATGCACCAAGGGTGTCACACAACTACTTCACACCATAATAACTGTCATGCTCTTTATTTAATCAAAATAACATTTTCTTGCATAATTCGCAGCGGATAGAAATCAACTAACCATTCAAAACATATAACATATTACAGGTAAAAAGGTTCAACAACCAACAATAAAACAATTAAAACATCTCGTCCCGATGTTACATCTATTAGAGCACGACCCTCTAAGTAGACTACACTAGACTCCAAGCACTAGCTTCTACTCAATCACCGCTCGTTACCTGAAAAATAGTTGTAAGGGTGAGTTCCTCAATCGATATAATAAGCATTATAAATCATCATGTAATGCTAAGTAAATTCACACATTTCATCACCCTAATCGTAACATACATCCAGTAACGGCACATCAACTCAACATCATACTTAATATCAACACAATTCCACCCCTCAATTAAATTAAATATCCATACAACAAGCCAACAAAATGCAACTCTAATGAGACTCGACTCGTCATGCATGTGGTACCATTCGGAGTAAAACTCCCAACTTAAAATCATTGCCATTTTATTGGGCATCAAGGCATAAGCCTTCAACTTTCAACTTAAAATTTGCCAATCCAGGCCAACGTGGTGTGAGCAAAGCTCCGACTTAATGCATATGAATGTACATGGCATACACGACTTTAAACTGTCGACAACATAATAATAATAGCAATACAACAATGTTTTCAACAACATCAACTTATAATCAACTTTGGCTCACCAAGCCTACAACTCAGTATTTTCAACAACTTTCCGTACACGGAACAACTCAGCAACATACTTGTATCAACACTTCATAACATAGATCCAACAAAACTACTCATCACAATTAACTATAATAGGCCAATCACCAATTAGGTTCACAACATTAAAAATATCAATTTTTTCTAATTTCCAACAGTGTTAACCGGTTAACGCCCTGGGTTAACCGGTTAACGCAGGACAAAACACACTTTCTGGCAAAACGCAACAGTGTTAACCGGTTAACGCCCTGGGTTAACCGGTTAACGCAGGCAAAACAGCACATTTTCACAAAATATAACAGTGTTAACCGGTTAACGCCCTGGGTTAACCGGTTAACGCAGGCAAAACAGCAGTTCCTGCGCTAACACAAGGCAGAATGCAGAGTTCTCCGCATTTTCCGCCGTTGGAGGACTTCCGGACCTCCGATTCAACTTCCGTAAAAAGCTACATTATCGGAAAATCACGACACATACAATTATCGATTCAATTTCAGTTTTCATACAACTTATTCATCACAATTTTCTCAGCATTATAAATCCCAATTAGGGTCAATTCAACGGTTTATCACTACCCATGACATGTTAATCTATAATACCCATTAAACGACGATAAACCCCCCTTACCTGAGATAATCCGGCAATCTCTAAGCTTCAAGCTTTTCCGTTCTTCAACCTTTGCTCTCTAGCTCTTCCTCTTTGCCCTTTCTCCACTTTCCACTTTTCAGCCGCTTCTCTGTTTCACGTGAAAACTCTTTACCAAAAAATGAAAACCCTTTTCTCTTATTCCAACTTATATATTTTCCACTAATTATTATTCCAAATAATAATAATAATAATAATCCAATAATTCAATTTATTTAATTAAATTAATAAATAGATTATTAACTTAATTTAAATAATTCTCTTATTTTATTCGGGGTGTTACACGATAACCCCTCGATGTGACGGATTACCATTTTTACAGATGATATTATAGTCTTAGTGTTATAAACTAAGTTGGATGATTTGGAAGTGAACTAGAACGACCTATTTATAGAGGAACTCAACAGCATGCAAAGACCAAGATGCCCTTCAACTGCTCTTTAGTGGGAATGTGGAATTCAAAGGTGGCTCCCGCCACCCCTCCATGGCGCCCACCATGTGAGTAAATGGGGAAGTTCATGGAATCGTGGCAGTTTCCTCCTGGTTTAGGGCTGATGTGTCATGGCTTCTACTATAGCGGCCGCTATGCAGAACGCCACAAGTACAATATTTGCCGAAAACCCTAATTTTTTGGTCTTTTTGCTTTGTTTCTTCTACAAAGGTCCTGAAAGAGCTAAATACCTGAAAACAACACAAAAGAAAGCATAACACAAGCAAAATGATAATAAAGACCTAATAAACATGTGCAATCCGAGTCAAATACGCGGTGTGATTCAGTGTTATCAATGCCTACCTACCAACATAAAAATGAGGGATCAAAACCCCGTAGTTCGTGGTAAATTTTTTAAAGAAATTGGTGGATTGATTTTATTAAAAAATTTAAAAGAAAAGGGTACAAAAAGGCCAAAGACTTAAATGGGGTTGTTAGTTCTTTTTTTCTTTTGAAATTAAAGTCAATATGGCTAAGTTTATTTACAAGTTTGATTTAAGAAAATGTTTGAAAATTCAATGGCATAAGGACAAAGTTTCTACTCATTAAAACAAGTCTAAGTTGAAAACACAAACAAAGAAGGTTTTGAAATGAGGGAGAGATTTTGAAACGAGGAACCCTCTGACTTGCTTTTCTGTCTTTGGTGCAGGCATCTCTTGAATAGCTCTGACTTTATCAGGATCTACTTCAATACCTTTCTTGATGACAATGAAACCCAATAACTTTCCTTAACAGACACCAAAAGTACATTTATTAGGATTCAAACGGAGTTTAAACTTTCTCAACCGCTGAAATAACTTCAACAAATATGCAACATGATCTTCTTCAATCTTCGACTTATCAATCATATCATCCACATAGACTTATATCTCTTTGTACATCATGTCATGGAAAAGAATAGTCACGGCTCTTTGGTACGTTGCACCAGCATTCTTTAAACCGAAAGGCATCACTCTATAGAAGAATGTTCCCCAGGGTGTAATAAATGTTGTCTTTTCCATGTCCTCGAGCGTCATCTTGACCTGATTATAACCAGAGAACCCATCCATAAAAGAGAAGAAATTGAACTTAGTTGTATTATCTACCAACATGTCAATGTGTGGTAGAGGAAAATCATCTTTCAGACTAGCTTTGTTTAACTTTTTATAATCAACACACTACTGAACTTTACCATCTTCTTTGGAACAGGCACAATGTTGGCCACCCATTGAGGATACTCAGCAGTAACAAGGAATCCAACATTAATCTACTTTTGCACTTCCTCTTTAATTCTGACAACCATATCTAGGTGAATCCTTCTCAACTTTTGCTTAACTCACAGACATTCTGGCTTCAACGACAATCTATGCTCCACAATATCAGTATCAAGACCTGGCATATCTTGATAACATCAAGCAAACACATCCGCATACTCTCTAAGAATCTCTACCATCCTCTTCTTAATATCTGAGGAAAGTAGTGCCCCAATCTTGACTTCTTTCTTGTTATCTTCGGAACCCAGATTAATCACTTCCAATGGCTCTTTATGAGGCTGAATGGTCTTCTCTTCGTGCTCAAGCAACCGAGAAATCTCATCAAGAATCTCTTCATCATCCTCTTCTTCCATTTCAAACACAAGAAATTCAAAGTTGAGAGAGGGTATAGGGTCATTGTTTTCAATGGGTTTAACAATTAATCTGCACAATAATTTTATGCTTGATTTTAGAATATGAACAAATAAACGCACATTGCGATGCAAATATAAAAGTGATTATTATTTTGTTTTTACATTACCATTTTCAAGAAAAAGAAAAAAGGAAAACCAAATATGGATGAACAAAATAACATTTTATTGATGATAACAAAATCTGAAACAAAGCCCACACATAGATCCACTTTCACCTTGGGCATGGTGAAAGGATTTTGAAAATTCAAAAACAAACATATTACTTCTATAAGTGAATAACAGAAGGAACATCATCAGCAATCCAGTTTTGGCACATCGATCCATGTGTCACAAATTTTGGCATTCCTTGCTCTTCATCATCTTCTAAAATTGCGGTAGCAGACTGATCTCCAGAATGAATAAAGCCAGTAGTATGAAACACTTCCTGAATTCACTTCGAATCTCTTCGGGTTGCACCAGGTGAAAAACCCAAACCAACGATGTTCTTGTTCTCAGCAAGCTCAACAAGTTGTCCCGACTTAGCAGATTAACCAGTCTTCAACAGACGTTGGGCATCCTTCAAGGATGACATGGGTTCGTCGTTCTTCTTAACAAAAATACTATCAACAAAAAGGGCTTGAAACTATGTTCCATCAGCTTCGTCAGTGTCAATGTATTAAAATGAAGAGAGATGTCTCACCAACATAGTCTGCTCGTCACCCATGATCACTAGCTTCCCATTCTTCACAAACTTCAGCTTTTGGTGTAGAGTTGATGTAACTGCCCCAATCTCATGAATCCACGGACGTCCTAAGAGACAACTGTAGGCGGGATGAATATCCATCACCTGAAAAGTGATCTGAAATAAGCACGGACTTATCTTTATTGGGAGATCAACCTCCCCAATCACAGTCTTCCTCGAGCCATCGAAAGCCTTCACAACAACTCCACTGAATCTCATCGGAACACCTTGATAAGCAAGTTTAGACAGTGTGGACTTTGGTAGATCATTCAGAGAAGAATCGATATCCAGTAGCACATTGGATAGGGCATCTTCCTGACAATTCATAGAGACATGCAGGGCCAAATTGTGGTTCCTCCCCTGCTCGGGCAACTCTTCATCACTAAAGCTTAGATTGTTACATGCGGTAATATTGGCCACAATGCCATCAAATTGATTCATCATTACATCGTGGTCCCGATAGGCTTGCTCTAGGACCTTCTGCAAAGCTTCTCGGTGTGCTTCTGAACTCATTAGTAAAGATAACACAGATATCTTGGACGGAGTGTGCAACAATTGGTCCACCATATTGAAATCACTTTTCTTAATCAATCTTAACACTTCATCTTGATCAACATTCTGATTCATAATACTGGATTGGTCGACTTATATAACAGGAACTTTCTTTTGAGTTGATTTCTCTATCATAACAACTTCAGTTCTCTTAGAAGCTGCATCAGCAAATACCCGACCACTTCGGATCACACCACTCACATCGACAATGTTCATAACAGACGAGAAAACAGGAATAGGGACCTCTTTATCGTCTTCCACCATAGTAGCATTATACTTGTAAGGCACAACTTTATCAGACTTGTAAGGCGTAGGACCCTCCAAATGAATAACTAATGGAGAAACAACATACTTTTGTCCATCATATTCAATCACAACCGATTCTGGGAGGTTAAAATAGGGAACTATGACATTCACCTCATGCTCACCTTCATTTCTATCCCTTGTAACTTGAATAAGGTTTTGATCCAGCATCTCTTGTAAGTCTATTTTCATAATAATACATCCTCGGAGATCTTTGGAATAGATATGGCAAGCAAAATGGTCATGCTCATAATAACTCAATTTGCACAAAGTTGTGTCCATTTCAACCAAGGATCTTCTGATCATATTGATGTCAAAAACTCGGTACTTTCCTGGACATCCTTCGACCATATTCATAGTTGTATTTCCATGTTTGGGTAACGGATTAGCTTGTACATTGGGACTAGAGTCTTCAAATGACAAGATACCACTTTGCATTAACCCTCTCACCTCAGCTTTAAAAGTGAAACAATTCTCAATACCATGGCCAGGAGCTCCTTGGTGGAATGCACAATGTTGATCAGGCTTATACCACCATATAAGCTCTTTTGGAACAACTGGTGGAGTTCTTGTTTACACCAAATTCTTATGAAATAAAGCAGGAAATAATTTTGTATAAGTCATTGGAATTGGATCAAACTGCACGGGCCTCTGGCCATAATTCTGTTGATTTTGTTGATTTGTACGTTGTTGGAAACATGGTTGATAACTCGGTGCTGCTTGACCGACTGGAGTAGAATTAATCATTGGAGTTACATACGCCACATGCTGGTGATGTTGATTGTTCCTCGGAAGTATCTTATGCTTCTCTTGCGAGATAGCATTAGCATCGTGTTCTTTCTTCTTGGGTATCCCATACTTTCTAGAACTCTCGGTTGAACCATTTTCTTTCAACCGTCCTTCATGGACACCTTCTTCAATTATCAAACCCATATTTACCATCTCAATAAAGTCACTAGGCACACTTGCAACCATTTGATTGTAATAGAACATACTCAACGTCTTCAAAAACAACTTTGTCATTTCCTTTTCCTCCAACGGTGGACTGACCTGTGCAGTAATCTCGCGCCATCTCTGCGTGTATTCCTTGAAAGTTTCTTTATCTTTTAGCACGAAGTTGATCCCTATCTGATGCCATATTGACATTATACTTATACTGGAAAATGAATGCCTTACCTAGGTCGTTGAATGTTCGAATTTGAGTATTGTCGATCCCTATATCCATTTCAAAGCAGTACCAGTCAAACTGTCTTGAAAGTAGTGGATCAACAATTAATGGTTGTCAGTCTGAGTCGACATCTTACGAGCGTACATCACCAGGTGACTCATAGGACAAGAGTTGCCTTTGTATTTTTCTATCTGGAACCTTGAACTTGTGTGGAATCTTCACATTAGGAACTAGACATAAATCATGAGCATTCTTCTCAAACAAATATTTCCCCCTCAAAGCTTGAATCTCTTTCTGCATAGCCTGAAACAGATCTTGGAACTCGTCCATTCTTTCATAAACACCAATAGTTTCGCTTTGGTCAGCGTGAAAAATAGGTTCTTCAGCATAAGGAACATCATGAACCACGGGAGGTGGTACTGACATCACAGATTGAGCCATAGGAACTTCAACAGCAGGTTGGTACCCCTCAGGCACGAAGTTGGGAGGCATGCCCCAGGGGAAACCAGAAGGCATATGGTGCTACGGAGCACTGACGGGAGCCACAGAGATAAGCATAAAGACAATCTTGGAAATCAGGATCCTCTGAAGCGGAGTCTGAGGAAGAGAAGATGGTTGATTCTAAGCAGCCACCAAAGCTTCCGTCATGGCAGTAAGCCTCTCATAGTTATCCCTCAAGGTAGTCACCTCTTCACGGAGCTCACGATTCTCTTGCTCTAGGCGGTCCATCTTTTTCAACTAATTAGTTCGAGTATTATACCGGTGAGACAACTTGTATGGATGAAGACCAAGAAAGAGATAAGACCCCTGGAAACTTACTCAAAGCAAGGCCAAGATGCAACATGATGCATGATATATGGATGCAAATGTGAATGCTGTTATTATTATTTTCCAAGGAACTTTAAGACATAAATTACAATCATCATAATGGGAATAACACATTTTAATGTATTGAAAATCTCATTTTACTAATAATATAAAGGATTACAATCAGAAATACAATTTCAATGATCATAAATGGAAAGAAACAATATCTATGGAATCATGTCCGATGATGATCCATTACCAAGCTGATACTTCTTGCGAAGCCTTTTGATTTATCTTTCATATCCATTTTTCATAGCATCCTTCTCTATCACGAGTTGGTTTATAATGCCTTTCTAAACGCCGGAAGTAGGGAGATGAGCAGATGATGAGCTGTTAGAGGAAAAGAAATCCTCTTAGTCCCTTGATCTCTTTACAGCATGTTGCTCAAGCAATTCTATCAAGTCGTCCTTCTCTTTTTGTTGCTTTTGTAATTCTTCCTTCTCAAGGTGTGAGGTGTAGAATTTGTATTCCCAATCATCCCTCTCTTGCTTCATCCTATCCAAAGCCTCTTACAACTCCTCTATGCCTTTAATAGTGGGCAATCTGACCATTACTAAGGACATAAGTTTTTCATAAGCATATGACATCTTGAACTCCTTTGCTATTTTCTTCACCCAACTAGTGTAAGGCTCTGAAGCTACACAATTCTTCAATCCAAGCTCACCTTTTTCTTTCTTACGAACATTGTGCCAAGCACGTATCATCCTAGCTTTCAACCCTTGAGTTTCTTTCCCTTCCTGGAAAAATAAACCTTCTAACAAAGTGTTATTAGGTTTGTCCTTCATAGAAAACCCAAGTTGACGTCTCTCCAAAGCCGGATTGTAGTTGATTCCTCCTTGTGTACCAAGAAGAGGCACATTAGAGAACTCCCCACAACTATCAATAATCTCAACATCGTCATAAACAAAAGAATACCAAGCTATGTCATCATTGGTGAGAGACATAAGTCTTTGAGACCACCTTAGACAACCCTTGTTTTCTTTGAATATAGGAGATTGTGGCAAGTGTGAAGTAAACCACGTGTACAGTAAAGGCGCACAATAGAAAATAATTCCACCTCCTTTACAAGTCCTATGATGAATGGAGAAATAAGTGTCACCAAGAAAAGTTGGAACTGGATTCCTAATCAAGAAGATCCTCATAGCATTAACATCAACAAAATTGTCAATGTTGGGAAACAAGACCAAACCATAGATGAGTAAGGCTAGAATAGTTTCAAAGGCCACCATGCTACCAGCATTAGCAAAATAAAAGGCTTTTTCAACCAAAAATTTAGAAGTTAGCCCTCTGATACCTCCTTTGATAGTGAGACTAACATCTATGTCAGACTTCCTCAGATGAATGGCATCAGCAATAACTGGAGACTCAAGAATTCCTCCCACCCCACTAAAAGGAACTATATTTGAAACTGACATTTCCAAAAGATGAGCATACTCCTTTATGGTAGGAAACAACTGATAATCGAGGAAAGTGAAACACCAGTAAACAAGATCATAGAACTGAACCAAAGTACAAAGAAGACCATCCTCAACATCAGCAGATAGAACAGATAAAAGTCTTCCAAAACGATCTCTGAAACTCTTAGGATCATCCATAAAAGATGCTAGCTTCCTTAATTCCATGAGATCGGGACATTTAAAACTGTATTTTTGTGTATTCCTTCTTCCAATATCCATGATCACAATATCTGCGACATTTTCAAAAAGAGTATCTAAGTTCCTTGGAAATTAGGAAAAAAAACTTATGAATGTGGTGAGTGTATGATACAACAACCACAAACAAGATCACACAAAGCACACAAACAAGGTCCAAAGGTTTGGAGTCACGAGCATGGGGCCAAGGGTAAGAACCAACCCACAATGTATGTACCAATGGTATAATCACCTGTAGAATAAGGTTCTAAAAAGTTCCCAGAGTCATAATTCCATCTTTTGGATATTACCGCCTTAAATGACTACTCGCCAACCAATAATATTCTCAAGAGAAACTTGTCTGAGTGTAGTATCGTGTAACAACTAATTCAAGTCTACACATGAATAGCCACCGCAATACATCCTAAAAATCCAAGATGAGTTAAGGGTTCTAAGGTCTTCAGCTTCTCGGGCTCCCAGGTCAGAAAAAATAATGCCAACTATGACTACTCGTGTGACATCAGTAATCCCAAAGGGGTCTCCACTGAGTAGGGGACTCAAGTCAGCTTATTAGGGATTAACTCCACGTAAGCCAAACATGACTATACCATCCTCCTATCGTAAGAGCTCTCAAGTCTGGGTATAGGACTTATCTCACCAGACATATATCACCAACCACCAGACAGATCAAACAATAACAAACAACAATAAACATAATATACACAAAAAATAAAGATGACCTTAACCCACTAGGGACTACTTCCCAGCAGAGTCGTCACTTTTCTGTAGCAGTAAAAATGTTGAGATTAAGCTATTGATTAACTTAACTCACAAAGCAAGATTCTCCATCGCGCTTTTATTATTTCCAAAGGGAAAAGGAAAAAAGTATGAACAAAACCCGAATAAGTTTTAAAGCAAAACTAATAAAAGAGATAAGGGTCTAGGGGTTAGTTATGCAAATGAAAGGTGTTATCACCCTAAACATCCATGGTACTCCATGGGAACCTCCTTGAAAATGTGTTCACTTTATCTTGAAAAAAGGCGTTGTTTGTAAAAGATTGGATAGATGGGAAAATAAGTGTTTTTTTAAGGTTTTTTTGTGTGCCAAGACTTTTGAAGTCTTACGCCTACGTACCAACAAAGTGCAATGGAGGATCAAAACCTCGTAGTTTATGGTAAAAATTACAAAGGTGTTTGTTTTGATTTATTTTTAATGAGGAAAAAAATTGTCATTTTAAAGAGAATACTCAACTAGTCACCCACAAGTACGAGAACTTTGCATCATCATGAGAAGGGCTCCAACTTGGATAAAGATCAACAAGTATGCCACTAACTCTCTTAGATGGAAAATAACTATCATCAATACTATGGAGATAGGATAATTATATCTCAACTATGGAAATGAATCATGTCTAAATCCTTGAGAAAAGTTTTAAAAGGAAAAGTGCACAAAGACACAAAAATGATTTGAGTGAGTTATGAATTTTTAAGTCTTTTGAAATTGGTCTGAATATGCTTAAGATGGATTAACATTTATTAAGAAAAAGGTTTTGAAAATCACATGACTAAAGTCAAGGTTTATTGAGAAAGTGGTTCAAGTTAGAAAACAAGAAGATTTTAAAAAAGAGAGAAGATTTTGAAAATTAGAGGGAGGAGAAGAAGAGACTATCCTAGAGCATAAAGTAAGAGCTATGGAGGAACTATCTAACCAAGAAATAGAAAGCTTTATGACATAAGTCAAGCAAGAATTTCCTCCTTTGGATTAAGCCTCAAGTCAACCAAATAAGCAAATAGGAGTCCATGTACCAAATGAAACTAGAATAACTCAATTAAGTCTTCAAAAGGAAATCCTAAATCAAAGGTACCAAATGAATTCTAGGGTCTCAAATCACAAGTCCCAAAGCAAAGGTCAAGGTCCTAATTTGAAGTCCATAACTCCATCATGATGCCAAGGATAGTAACCACAAGTCCATAAATCAAGATAACTAGGTTTCTTTATAGGTTTTCTCTTTATTAATGTCTTCTTTACAATGATATAAAAGAAAAGGTCCAAATTGACAAAGAACAAATGACAATAAATCACAAATAATATGATATGAAATTCTAGACATAAAGTATAAAGTAAATGGCATAAAATAAAAGAGCATAATGTAAATGACTTTAAAGTAAAAGGTTAATACAAGTAAAGTGTTAGTAAAGGATTTTAGTAAAAGATGAAAAAATGTTTTGGTCACTTTTTGGAGAACACTCAACTATCCACTCACAAGCATGAAAATATGAACCTAGGCATCATTTTTGAGAAGGGCTTCAACGTGGATAAAATCAACAAGTATGTCACTAGCTCTCATAAATAGAAAATGAGCAACATTTTCACACAATACCATGAGGAAGAGGATACTTACAATCTCACTTATAAAAATGTCTTTTGCTTTCGGTACAACTTTAATGTTATGTTAAGCAATCGTAATTGAACTTATGTAGAACTCACAACTATCTGAAGTTGGTCAATAATAATATTTGTGTTAATACATGCTAGAGAAATGATATGTAAATAATTCTCCTAACTATACGCCACACAAAAAGAAAAAAGAAAAACGATCTAGCACAAAGGCTAGGAGGATGGTCCATTACTTCAATCCACACTTCATGACACTTAGGCTAAACTTATGCATCAACCCAAAAGTACCTTAAATGAACCATGGTCATTTAGAAGGTAGATTTGAAATGATGAAAGTTCATCAAGTACCAATACATACATCATGAACAAGATGGGCATAAACCATCCAATTAATCAAAGGGTAAAAGAAGGAGATGAAGAAGAGGAGGACAAAAGAAGTCACATCCAAATTGGATCAAAAGTTTGATCAAGTTATCATCAAAATCAATCATCCATTTTGGTGGATTAGGGTTTTCACCCCATCAACACCCAAGATTCATTGAGTTCGATGAGATTAATGATCCAAACCATCATGATCCAAGGCCAACATAAGTTAACAAATGTCATACAAATATAAAATGAAATTAAATGAATTAAAAATGCACCAAAAGTATTTTTAAATGAATTTTAAAATAGAAATAAAATGGAAAAGTCATAACGTCCTTCAAAACACCATATAAATAGCCAAGAAAATTATGGAAGGTTTGAAATAAAATAAGAAGCATATAATAATTTTTTCAGAATTTAAAAATGTAGAAAAGTATTTTTAAACCAATTAAAACAAGGGAGAAAAGAGAAAATTCATGAAAAATAGAAAATCAGTGAAATAAAATCTGAAAAAATAAAAATCAGGTGAAGAAAATAAAAGAATTTTAGAAATTATTTTGAGATTTTTTAGATAAAAAATGAAATTACTATGAATTTTTAAAGAAAAATTAATTTAAAAATAAAAATAGAAAAATAAATAAATCATAAAAAACCAGGAGCGTTGGATCACACCTCATTAATTGACGTGGCAGATCCAACACTCTAAATATTGAGGAACACGATGGAACGCGCTGCAAGCCAAACATATGATCCAGTTTAAATCCAACCAATCAAAACATTTCAAATTGCTAATGTGTCTGATCAACTTCAGACCACCTGGGAAAACTCCGGCCGTCTTCTCCAGTGAGCTTTCACCGGAGTTTCATCATTTGGTAAATTCAAGACATGAGACCACCACAGTTGTGATCCTCTTCTCATCCCGAATTCAACCTCATGCTCCAAATTCATTTATATAAACTGAGAAAGGGGAATTTCAGAGAAGTTTCAAAAATAAGCAAGCCACGAAAAATAAAATTAAATGATGAAGATGATCAATCAAAGCCAGATAAGTTAGGGTAAAGCATCAGAGAGTGAATGACTACATTGTAGTAAATTGTTTGAGTTCAAATGATCTCAGAACTACCTTGTCCAGATGATGATCAGAAGTTGATGAAGCTCGATTTGGTTAAAGCACTTCAAAAGGTCTTAGAGCTTGGGAATTATTGCAAACGTCTCAGAGGATGCCGAAGGTGCTAATGGAATCAAGAAATTGGATTGAAACAAGTTGAAACTCAAAACACGATAGTTGAATTTTCTGGAAAAATTTCAAGTTGCAGCAGGGATTTCTTGGCTCTCCAAAGCTTGGAAATAAATGCAGTAGTTTCCTCTATTTATAGGAAATGTGATTGGATCCAAATACGTGTGGAATAATGTTGAATTCGTGCAAAACGAATATGATCCGAATGTGAGAAAAGTGTGACTTGAAACTCATCAAAACTCTGCCAAATGAAGCGTTTTGAGGGTCAATTAACTTCTGGTGACTTGCTTAAACATGTTTAGGTCCAAAAAAAATACATGCTAATTTGGCTTGGAATTGAGTTTAGTCATGTCCAAAACTCAGGAAATGGTGATTTCTTCAGTTACAAGTCATCATGTTCAAACCAATGGGGCACCCTACTCAGGAGGCTTTTTGATCCCACTCTTTTTGCAATATGTTACATCATGGACAAGATTACAATGTGCCAAGAAAGGTTTAATTTGGATGCTTGAACACAAATTTATGTCATGTTGAAGTTGGCATGAAAAACTGACCATATAACTTAGAAAAAATTGAGTGCTTCATGGCTTAAAATGACCTGTAATGTTTCAATGAATTCCATGGTCTTCCAAGAATAGTTTGACCTTGACCCTTGAAGAAAACTTATAGAGGGAATCATATATGACATTATGAAAAAAGAATCAACCTCATATGTTGAAAATTAAATAATTTATGATCCTTGAAAGTTGAGAAAAAAAGTCACTTGAAAATAGGTCAAATTTCACTAAGTCCACAAATGACCTATAATGTCTCCAAACTTTTGATTGTCCTCCAAGCATAATTGGCTCTTGTCATGTAAAGATAAGTTGTAGAGGATGTTGAGAAGAGTCATATGCAAAAATAATTACTCAAAGATATTGGAAATTGAAGGAGTTGTGATTCTTGGAACTTTGACTTCAAAATGTTGACTTTTTGGTCAAACCACTTGGAAAAAGCTTGTGTATTTGGACTTTCCTTGCATTTCAAGGCACATGGGTGATCATATAAACCCAAAATAATGTGTCCTTTATTTCCTCTTGATTAAATTTCTCAAAGCTTGAAGTTGCTTATTGAAGAAGGCATGGAAATAAACACATGAACCTTTAAATTTCCTTGAGAGGTAAGCCACAAAACTTTGAGACGCTCTTGATTGTAAAGTCCTACCTTGCAACATAAACTTAAGAAGAAGAAAAATATGTTTTTGGTATTTTGATTAGTGGTTAGATAAGTAATTAGTCATATGGTCACAAAGGTAAAACAACAACAAAGAGGTATTTGGTGATCCCTGCAAAAAAGCAAACCCAAAGATGGATATGGAAGGACCAAGATGACCTTGTTTGTGTGCAAAAGATGCAAATTATATGTGGTATATTAGGGTTAAAAATTAGGGTATGACACATGAATATTGTGAATACCATTGAATCCGCTACCCACATACAGTATCAAGATCGTTACAACAAAATGGAGTGGAGGAGAGAAAGAATCGGATCATACTTAACATGGTGAAAAGCATGTTAAATAGCAAGAAGATGCCGAAAGAGTTTTAGGCCGAAGAAGTGGTATGTGTGATTTATCTGAAAAATTGTTCCCCCAACAAGAAGCGTGCATGAAAAGAGACCACAAGAAGCATGGAATGGAAGAAAGCCGGAGATTTCTCACCTCAAAGTTTTTGGAAGCATTTCCTATATCCATGCTCCATATAAAATAAGAACAAAACTCGATGATTAAAGTAAGTATGTGTTCGTGGGTTACGACTCAAGCTCCAAAAGGTACAATTCTATAATCAAAATAGTGGAAAGGTTGTCATAAGTCGTGACATGGAGTTTGAAGAAGAAGATTGTTGGGATTGGAGTGTTCAAGAAGACATGTATGATTTTCTTCCTTAATTTGAAGAAGAAGGCGAAATGGAATAACCGGTGATAGAGGAACATATTACACCACCTACCTCAGTGACATCGAGGTTGGATGAAACAAGCACAAGTGAGAGGACACCACGACTAAGAAGCATTGAAGATATTTATGAGATAACTGAAAACCAAAATGAAGTTAACATATTTTTTATTTTTGGTGATTGTGAGCCTCTAAGCTATCAACAAGCGACGAAAAACATAAAGTGGGGAGACTCCATGGATGAAGAAATCAAGTCAATCACAAAGAATTACACTTCCACGAGGATACAAAGAAATTGGAATAAGATGGGTGTGTAAGGTGAAGTTGAAGTATGTATTGTCTCAAGATCAATTTGTCGATATTTTCACCAAGCCACTCAAGTTGGAAACTTTCGTGAAACTAAGGAGTATGCTTGGAGTCACAAATCAAGTTTAAGGGGGGTTGTTGAAATATAAAATTTGATTTGGGCCTAACCTTATTATTTGTATTTTGGATTTTGGATTTTTGGGTTTAATTATTTTGGGTTTAGGTAATTTTGGATAATGTTTCAAGAAAAATCTTGTAGTGTTTGGAGTATCTAAATATTTCTTAGGGTTGTAATATTTTCTAGAATACTCTTGAGATTTATAGACTTAAGAACTCTATATAATTAGTATGTCTAGAGTTCTCCTTAGAGTACTATAAGTAGAAATATAATCTTACACTTTTGTATTAAGTAAAAATGCAAAGTTCTTTCTTCCACAAAAACCTCTCCTACTTATCAAGTTTCTATTAAAGCCTATAATAGTTCCACACGCTTTCCCTAAACACAAAATACCTTATTTCCAAGAAGAACTGCATCATGAATATTTTGAGTAAAAGGGTGATTTACAAACTTTACACAAGTGTGCAAGATGAAAGTTGGAAAGGAGGTTATTGTTGTTAGTGAAAGAGACAACGTAGAAAGCTTTGTGTGGTGTTTGAGAGGTTGAAGATGATGAATAGTGTTTTTCATTTTTTCCTCTCTTTTTCTTCTCTCTTTTTTTCTTCTAGGTTTTCTAGGTTTTCTCTCAAGGAATTATGCAGCAAATTCTTCTTTTCAAAAGTCTCTAAAAACCTCATCCTCTTCAAGAGGCATGAGTTAGTTTAAATACCATGAGATTATGATTTCTGTGAGGTTTGAAAGGTGGAAAGGGGCCGTTGTTTCATGCGGAAAAATTTAGCCCTTTTAATGGTGTATGATGCCATGTTTCTTATTGTTTTGTGTGGTTGCATGAAATGAGTAGTGATGTCAAAAATACAAAGCAAAAAGAGGAAGAAAAGCTTGCTCAAAGAAGGAAATGAGCGTCTTATTTTTTATTTTTTATTTATTTTTATTTTTAAAGTGATAAAAAACTTTAAAATAACACTAGTAATAATAATATTGTCTTCTTTTTTTCTTTGTTTTAAAATTTAGACATTTAGAGGCTAGTAAAAAAATGATATGTTTTTTTTTTCTCAAAAATGAAAATAAAATGGATATTAAGAAATAAACATAACATATATATTTTTTGAAATGCTTCCTCAAATAAAACTAAAAAAATAAATAGTTTTGGAAAAGATTTTGCAAACCCGGACAAAATTGGGATGTTACACCCTTCGAACTGAAACTATTATGGACCCTAGATGTGGAGTTAAGTACTTTATTGTTGATTAAGAGTTGTCTGTAATAAGATGATCATAAAAACAGATGATGGGTACTCCACAAATCATGTCGATGAACATGAATGACCAATATGAAATTCGCTTATCCCGCGTAATAAGATAAATATCTAAGGTCCCAATATTGAACTGGACATAGGTGACACGATATATTTCATGTGTTTTATATAGACATGAGATAAAAAGGGTAATTGTACACATAAGCATTATCACAAAAATGTTTTGTCATATCACATAACATTTTTGTGACTTGGGTAGCAGTGATGCGTTTCCAGATACTGCTCACTGTTTATTATATTAAATGTTTGATTAAATATAATTTCAAAGGTCACGAGAACCTATATGGTCACACACATAAAGATTGATTGATGAGAGATAAAATGAATAAGTGAAATAAGAAACACCATAAGATATAGTGTACTTAAGAGAATTAAATAATATTGTAAGGTATAGTGCGCTTAAGTGAATTGTATAACACTATAAGATGCATCGCACTTAAGTGGGATACATAATATGATAAGGTACCATATGCTTAATTTAAGTACAATACACCATTAGTTATCGAGACGAGTTGTCGAGTTTTATGAGGAAGACGAGTATTCAAATTTAAACTAGACGTACGTCTTGCTTTCGTTTACTCAAGTATAAAAGGATGTGGATCCAATTATTTTCTTTTTAATCCCGCAAAAAGAAAGAGTTTACATGTCTACCTAATCATGAAGTGAAAAGTAATAAAAAAACAAAGAAATATGAAATAGAAGCAAAAGGAAACATTTTTTCCAATTTTCTAAGGAAAAAACAAAAAGGGGCGAAATATGCCCCGGTGACGGGCGTCGCCGTGAGTGACGGGAAGACCGTCACAATGCCAACCCAAATGTTGGTCGTCAAGGGAGCACAACGGGTTCCATCATAACATGAGGATGGGTGACGACATGCCCAATCCAAGTGGTGGGCAACCAAGGCCTTTGGCTTGGGTCTCCAATTTTTCTAAGCCTCTAACTATAATAGCATTCTATTATATAAAAAAATTGTACTAGCTTTATAAGGAAATTTGTACTAACTCTCTAATGAAATATAATAAATATTAGTTATTGAAAGAAAAAAAGTGAGATTCATGTCATCGCAGTATGCTATTTTTGTCACGTACTGTGTGCAGTGCAACTATCACCCTATTGTGTCCGACACTTTTTATTTGTTTTGCAACTTTATTTTAACTTTTAAAAAAACATTATTTTCTATAAGATTTATTTGGATGAAGCACATAGTTAAATGAAATTATCCAAACTAATATATTAGCCATTAAATTTATTGTTATAATTTTTCTCATTTATTTTTAATATATAACTATTCATTATTTTTTAACTTTTGTCTACAAAAAAATATTCATTATTTTTATACTAAATCAATTATAAAATTAAAATTAAAATGAAAAAGAAAATATTCAAAACTTTTAATTCTACATTTTCTAAACAAAGAATACATGAGTTAAAGTTATTATAAATTGAAAATGTTAAGTAAAATAAGTTATAATATAATAAAGATGTTTTACATAAAATAATTAAAAAATAATAAAATTAAAAATACAACTAAATTAATTTACTTGAAAGACTTACTTTAGAATTTTCCTCGGGCCTCAACAAGTGTTGGATCAACCCTAGGTGACGGTTGCCATCGATGTTGATGAGCGAACCCGATGGTGGGTTGGATGATTGTTGTCGTGACGACCGTCAGTGGCTCTAGACCTATACTTTCTCTCATTTCAGCATCCAACTCTCTTCTCTCTCACTCATTCATGAACACATAAACAACAACAATGGTATAATACCTTTTATGAATACAAATGAACTTACAACAATAATATATATAAAACTTAACACAACAACATGGATATTTTCATGAATAACAAAACTTACATTAACATCAACATGAATATTTCTTGTGAATAACAAAATAACTTCCAACAACTAAGACATGAACATAACAACAAGTCCACAACAACAAAAACAAAAACAACAACAACATAGATATTACAACATGTTTATGACAACAATATCATGAATATTAAAACAAACATTTAATAACAACAATATAATATATTACAACAAATTCATAATAACTATAACATGAGTATTTTTTTTATTAATAATGTAAACTTACAAACGTTGCACAAATGAATGATATGAAGTTGAAGATGATGAATGTTGTTGTGGCTGAAGATGACAAAGGTGTGTGTGTGTGTTGGGGGGGGGGGGGTTGTATATTGTGAAGGTGATGGTTTGAGTGTATGAAAAATGGTGGTTGTTGTGGGGTTGAAGATGATGAATATTTGTGGTTTTCCTCCCTTTCTCCTCTCTCAAATGCTCTCTTTTTCTATGTTGGTTTCTCTCTTTGCAGCCCCCACGAGTGTTGTTATGCAGAAAAATAATCCTTCCCCTCCATGAATGAGAAAGTGTTTTTTATACTTACAAAATTAGGGTTTTTGTTAGGTTCAAAGTTTGGAGAAAGAGACTTCACAATTTCTAAAAAATGCAGTAGGTTGTAGTTATTTTGGTGTGTAGTAGTGTTGTATTCTAATGGCGGTGTCTCAAAAAGACAAAGAGAAAGGCGAAGGGGAACATTACTCCAAAGAAGAAACACGACATCTTTGACCAACTTATTTGCCTTTTTATTAGTATTATTTTTCTTTATTTTTAAATTGATAAAAATTAAAACCAATATAATAATAAACATAGTAAGAAAAAAACAAAGGTAATATTTGATTGGAATTTTTTAATTAAATGTTCAAAATAAAATAATAGGTATTTTTTTTTTACATTATTGGAATTTTAAAAGAAAATAAAAAAGAAGACAAATGAAAATAGAACACTTTTTGAATGTAACGAAAATTTTATTTGTGTGCATAGTGCTGTTTTGAATGCATAGGAAACCAAAATATAAATAGGCTAGAGCTGAGCCAAAGAAGAAGAATGTGCAGAAAAATGTTGATGTGCAGCCAAATGTTAATGATGATGTGCATCCAAATGTCCATGGTGATGTGAAGTCTGATGCAAGTCAAGCTGATAACATGGTTGATGCATATAAGAATGTTGTTGCATATAACAATGTTGCTGCAAGTCAAGCAAGTTCATGTGTGGTTGACACAAGTTATATTAGTTTAAGTCAAGTACAAGCAAAACAAAAGAATGGAAGAAAACTTGTAATGAAGATGAGAAAAAGGTAGAGTGAAAGAATTAAGTTGAGATGCTTTCAAAAACCAATCATAGGTCTGGGTTCATCTAGTGACCAGCCAATCACAGTAATAGAACATGATGAAGAAACAAGTACACTGAGGAAAAGAGCTCATGGACATGATTCAAGCTTGGGGTGCTAACCAGACCATTGAAGTCTTGGAAGAAAAGGAAATAACAGTTGATGAACTTTATGTCTGTATTAAGTTACTAGTAGTATGTTTAAGGTATGTTTAAGTTATGCTTGTACTGATGCATATTATGTGTCATTTTGTCATCTCTATAATGATGCACTTATGTGCCATTTTGTCTATGACTTATGCACTTTTATATGCTTGTATTGATGCACATTATGTGCCATTTTGTTATCTCTATAATGATGTACTTCATGTGCCATTAAGTTTCACTTTAACTAACTAGAATATAAGACCAAATTTTTTAAACAAACTACAATATTATACAACAATTTTAACAAATACCGACTTTTTCATTATATAAAATGTGAATTGATACACTAATACATCACAATACTACATTAACTTAACAAAGACTGAAAACACTCATACATGACAAAGACTGACAACCTGATACAACATCTAGTACACATGATTACATTAACTTAAAAAAGACTAAGAACAAAATTCATGACACAACAAGCACAGTCATCAAGCAATGGTTTTTGTTCTTCTTCATTACAAACTTTTTCTTCATCTTTTCAAGCTTCTTTGAACTGAATTTTACACCAAACTCCTTGCCATTTCAGTCCCAACTTCCTTGCTAATGTCCTTCGCATATTCCCTTAAATACACCATTGTCATTTCACATTCACAACATTCTCTAGGAATCATTTGAGTCCTTTAAACCAGTTCAACCTCATTGTGCCACATGAAAAACTCACAACTTACCCCACTCTGCAATTAGGTTCACAACAAATTTAAGAGTTAAAGTAAACAGAAAAACAAAGAGAAACATGAACAAGGACTTACCCCGAGGGCCCAATTTGATCCGTTGTCGCGCGCGGGTCAAAACGAGTGTTTTTCAGAAACGTAGTACGACGATAATTTTAACTCGGATATCGTTCTCACAAGGATTCTTGATTATTATTATCCAAAGGTAAATCGAATTAGGGGGGGTTGTTTAGTTTGGTGTTCGATTAAGAAAAAGTGATTATTAAAAGCAATTCTTGAAATAAGCTGTTATGAAATAAGTGATTATGAAATAATTCAATCTACCGATTCAGTTCCTACTATCATCGATTAATATAATTTTAATACCCTAAGCGGATTGTCTATTCCTATTTGGATACAAACTCAATGACAAGCGCGGTGAAGTTTGTGAGATGTATGATCCTATTGTCCGAATTAAGCAAACGGGATAAGTTTTCATGGATTAAGCAAACATAATTGATCAGACACAAAAACAAATTAAGCAAACGTGACGTGCCTATGTTAGGATCATACAATCAACCAAATTGAATCAATATATTTTATGCAATCGAATTAAGCATACAAGAACACAAAATATCATTGAAAGGAATTAAACTAAAATTAACATTATAATAATCTCAAGTTTTGGAACCTGAATTATGGCAGATTGAATCAGAGGGATTAGTTCTCCATGGAATTCGTACAATCTTTCAAATTTTCGTGAATAGTGATACCGTGTACTCTGTTCGGCTGCTTAGGTTATAGGAAAAGTATAATAAACCTAATTTGGTCAAAACATAACACAGGCCCAAACTAAATAACCCAACACAAAATATAAATCTAGTGCTGAAGGCTTCAACGGATTTTTCAACTATTCTATAGTCCTAATTAGCTTATGACTTCTTCATGAAAGTCGTAGCTCTTTCTCTTAGATTTCCAACGACTGGTAGCACGCCTCGATCCGATACTCCTAGCTCTAGTTATGAATTTATTTGTGCAGACTGCTAATGCTGAAAATAAACTGCGAAAAACAAATAAGTGTAAAAATAAGATAAATTATAAAAACACATTAAAAGGGAAAAATAATCAAACTAAAACATGGAAATGCATAAGTATAAATATAGAAGAATGTGCATCAAAATGCACTGATCACCCTGAATTTTGAAATTTCTAGAATTTTCGATTATGGTTTCCATTAGTGTTTGATACCCACATCTTCATTAGTTCATTACATCCACATATGGGAAAACTAAGTCCACTTGAGTTACCAATAAATGATGTTTTGCTTCCACCCATGTTTTTAAACCCGTGGAAGATGATTATCGATTAACTAGGAACTTGTTTGCAAGATGAAGAAAGACGATGGGATGAATAAAAAGGAAAATTTGTAATCAGAAAACAGCACGAATGAAGAAAGAGGCAAAATTGGAATGCTACGAAACCATAGCATGAAGTGCAATATAACATATATGCCATGCTGTCTAATTTAATCCACCTGGCATTAACATATATGCCACGCTAGAAAAAAAATGGGAATATGGGCTTAAATAGTGCCCACGGGGGTCTTACAAAGGGAACCTTGGTATTACAAGGAGCAAATAAAAAAAAGCTTTTACAGGGGGCTAAAAAGTGAATCTCTCTTACATTGCAGATGGGTGTTGTATATTTAACCCATTTATTATTATATCTATAATTTTCTAAAAATGCAAACAACGGAAATTAAAAATCATGGATATATCAAGTCTCCTCTTTTTTGAAAGAATTTTATACCAGACAAAATTGGGGTACTACACGTAGCTAGAAATCTCTTTGTTAGGGGTAGATGTAATCATTACTTACTCATGTTTTGTTAGTCATTGTTGGTGCAAAGGTAGAATAAATGATGAACGGAAATATTCTATTAAGAGAATGACGGCTACAAAACATGATAAAAGTTACAATGATTGCCACCCTATTTATAAGCTAAAACTAGGGTTACTAGAATAGGATAAAATACTAAAATACCCTCTAACAAACTTAGGGGCTAAGAAAATAGTACAACTAATAAATATGAATTACTTCTAATACCATCCCTTAATTCATATTCCATCAAAACTTGTAACACCAATTCCATCCCTTAATCTGAGAAATTGATCAGTCTTGATAGCTTTCGTCAGAACATCTGCTAACTGTTTCTGAGTGCTACAGTGTACAACTTCTAACACTCCCCTCTGAACTTGATGTCTCAGAAAATGATACTTGGTCTCAATGTGTTTGCTTCTCCCATGCAACACTGGGTTTCTGGAAAGATTGATTGCAGACTTGTTGTCAATCATCAGCTTCAGAGGTTTGTTTACTTTAATCTTCAGATCCTGTAATAGATTCAGAATCCACACAGCTTGGCATGCAGTAACAGCACCTGCAATGTATTCAGCTTCACAAGTTGACAACGCCATAACAGGTTGCTTCTTGGAACACCAAGAAATGGGACCTCCCAGAAATTTGAATAAGTACCCAGACGTACTTCTTCTGTCAACTCTGTCTCCACACCAATCAGAATCTGAATAACTCAGAAGTTCTGACTCATCCTTTCTTCCAGAAGGAAATAATACTCCATACTTCAGAGTTCCCTTGATATACCTCAGAATCCTGACAGCAGCTTGGTAATGGGACCACTTAGGTTTACTCATGAACCTACTAACCATCCCAACTGAATAGCAAATATCAGGTCTGGTATTGCACAAATACCTCAGAGAACCAACCAACTGTTTGAAGGTTGTAGCGTCCACATCCTTTCCATCAGAGTCAGAATCCAGTTTCTGATTTGTATCAGAAGGTGTGACAGCAATCTTACAATTCTTCAGAATAAATCTCTTCAGAAGTTCTAATTCATACTTGAGCTGATGCAAAATAATACCTTTCTCAGAGTATCTGAACTTCATCCCTAGAAAGTATGTCATTTTGCCTAGATCAGTCATTTCGAATTCATTCATCAGAACTTTCTTGAACTTGGCTATCTCCTGTTCAGAACTTCCAGTCAGCAGTATATCATCAACATATAAACATACCAGAGTCATATTTCCTTCAGAAGTATGCTGAACATAGACACCGTACTCCATCTCACATTTCTGAAAGCCTTGCTTCTTGAAAAATGAATCAATCTTCTGATTCCAAGCTCTGGGCGCTTGTTTCAATCCATATAGAGCTTTGTATAATCTGTACACCATCCCTTCCTGATTCTTTTTCACAAATCTAGGAGGTTGTGACACGTAAACTTCTTCTTCTAATGGACCGTTCAGAAATGCAGATTTTACATCTAAATGCATCAGAGGCCAATTCCTGTTAGCAGCTATTGCAATCGCCATTCTGATTGTTTCATGTCTTGCTACAGGTGCAAACACTTCAGAGTAATCCAGCCCAGGTTTCTATAGAAATCCTCTGGCTACCAACCTTGCTTTATGTTTGCCAATTGAACCATCTGGCTTTAACTTCTGCTTGAAAACCCATCTGACGCTGATGGCTTTCTTGTCTTTTGGAAGTTCTGTCAACTTCCAAGTCTTGTTTCTCTCTATAGCATCAAGTTCTTCTTTCATGGCCTTCATCCAGAGCTTTTGCTTAAGAGCCTCTTCTGTACTTATGGGTTCAGAGTCTACTAACATGGCACACTGAATAACTTCTCCTTCAGAGTCTACTTCAGTGTCTTTCAGCATGTCAAATTCTGCATATCTTCTGGGGATGTTTCTGATTCTTTGTGGTCTCTGAACTTGTTCAGAGTCTTGAGCTTCAGAGTTTCTAGCTTTAGATGGTTGACTTCCTCCAGAGCTTTGACCATCTTCAGGGGCTGGCATATTTCCAGAGTCTGAATTGCCACCAGAATCTGGATTACCATCAGAGTCTGGGTCATCAGAGTCACCTTCATCTTCTGAGTCTTCTCCAGAGTCAGAATCACTATCAGAATCAGAACCAACGTCAGAGTTTACTCCAACTTCAGAAATTCTTAACTCTGACCTTTCTTCAGAAGTTCTAACATCAGAATCAGATTGAGACTTATCCCAATTCCACAATTCTGGTTCCTTCACAATCACATCTCTGCTGAATTCAATTTTGTTGGTTTCTGGACAATAGAGCTTGTATGCACCTGTACTGTGGTACCCTATCAGAATCATCATTTTGCTTCTATCATCCAGCTTCTGTCTTTTGGCTTCTGGAACATGTTTATAGCAAACAGAACCAAACACCTTTAGATGACTAACACTTTGCTTATCTCCAGTCCACTTATGTATTGGAACTATTTCCTTCAACTTCTTCGTAGGACATCGGTTGAGTACATACGTTGCAGTGGCAACAGCTTCTCCCCAGAGCTTCTGAGGAAGCTTCTTCTCCTTTAGCATGCTTCTCACCATATCAAGCAAAGTGCGGTTTCTTCTTTCAGCAAGACCATTGTGTTGAGGGGTATAAGGAGCAGTAACCTCATGCTCAATTCCATTCTCCTCACAGAACTTCTGGAACTCTTTGGAGTTATACTCACCTTCACCGTCAGTTCTAAGAATCTTCAACTTCTGACCACTCTGATTCTCAGCCTTCATTCTGAACTTCTTGAATTCATCAAACACCTCGTGTTTAAACTTAATAAGGGATACCCATGTCATTCTTGTGAATTCATCAACAAATAACACAAAGTATTTATTCCCTCCAATCGATGCTACTGGAAATGGACCACACACATCAGAATGTACAACTCCCAAGGCATGTTTTGCTCTTGGAGCAGTTTCTGACGCAAATGGCAATCGTGGTTGTTTTCCTTCCATGCAAACTTTGCATGACTTTTCAGGCTTCTTAATTGCAGGAATTCCATGTACCAACTTCTTTGAATTCAGATGTTTTAAGCTTCTGAAATTCAAATGACCAAATCTTCTGTGCCACAGCTCACTCTCCTTCTCAGCACTTGTTGCACTAAGACATTCTGAGTCTGCAGTTCTGACATTCACCTTGAATGTTCTATTCCTTCCCTGTTCTGACTCCATAATCAACTTCTGATTGCAGTCATACAGCTTCAGAAGATTGTCCTTCATGGTAACTGAAAAACCTTTCTCAATTAATTGTCCCACACTCATCAGATTGCTTCTGATGCCAGGTACATACCACACGTTCTGAATCAATGCTATTTTCCCATTGTTCAGAATCACTCTGACATTTCCCATACCTTCTGCATTAAGATATTTGTCATCAGCACATCTGATCTTTGTCCTCTTTTCAGAGTCAAAGTCAACCAGCCATTTCTTGTTTCCAGTAAGATGATTTGAACAGCCAGTGTCCATATACCACCAGTCTATCAGATCCATATCATCAGATTCAGAGGCCATCAATAGCACAGATTCGTCATCAGAACTTCTGGCTATATTTGCTTCTTCTGATTTTCTCTCCTTGTTTGACCAACAGTCTCTAGCAAAGTGACCAAACTTCTTACAACAGTAACATTGGATCTTCTTCTTGTCATACTTCTCTTTTCCCTTCTGAGCATTCTTTTGTCTATCAGAGGTTGAACTTTCTGACTTCTGACCACCATCAGATCTTCTCCTGGCTTCTGACTGCTTCTGATACCTCCTATCAGAAGTTGCTTTCAGAGCCTGCTGCTCTACTTCCCTTTCAGAAGTTCTCTCAGTCAAACGCAACTCTTGCGCTTCTAGACTGCTTGCAGCTCTTCAATTCTCATGGTGCTCAGATCTTTGGAATGTTCTATTGCTACCACAATGTAATCAAATTGAGAGGTAAGGGATCTCAATACCTTATCCATGATTGTTTCTTCAGAAAGAGTTTCTCCACACGCTTTCATCTCATTAGTGATCAGAATCACTCTGGAGATGTATTCAGAAACTTTCTCATTATTCTTCATGTTGAGATTCTCATATTGCTTTCTCAAGGACTGAAGCTTCACCTTCTTCATTGATGCGTCACCACCATAACATCTAACCAGTGTGTCCCACACAGCCTTTGCTGTCGTTGAATCTGCAATCTTCTCAAACACATTTACATCAACACATTGATGAATGAAGAACAATGCTTTCTGATCCTTCTTCCTTACTTCCTTCTGCGCGTTTTTCTGTTCATCCGTCGCATCTGCTGCTACCGGAACATAACCATCAGTGACAAGATCTAGAACATCTTGAGCACCGAACAGTACACGCATTTGGATCATCCAACGATTCCAGTTTTTACCGTCAAATACTGGAAGTTTGGTGTTCATGTTGCCGTTTCCGTTCATCTTTCTACCTTGCACAGTACACTCAGATTTCTCACAGTGTTTCCCAACCCACAGAATTAAAATTCTGATCAGATTTTGTTCAAGATTCAACACGAATCTAAGAATCAAAATCAAACACACAAGACCTCACGTTCACTCGTGTTTCCCGTGTTTCCCAATGAATCCAAACCGGAGCTCTAGATACCAATTGTTGGTGCAAAGGTAGAATAAATGATGAACGGAAATATTCTATTAAGAGAATGACGGCTACAAAACATGATAAAAGTTACAATGATTTCCACCCTATTTATAAGCTAAAACTAGGGTTACTAGAATAGGATAAAATACTAAAATACCCTCTAACAAACTTAGGGGCTAAGAAAATAGTACAACTAATAAATATGAATTACTTCTAATAGTCATGGTGTTCTAAGTAATTTTACTCATGCTTTAATGATGTGACTTGACATTCTATCTAAAATTATGTTTTCATAGTGCAACTTGACATTTAGAAGGTGTTAACTGATATTAGATCCAAGTCTCCAACTATTGGATACTAATTCCTAGATATAAGGTTATGTTTAATATTTGCAGAATACTGATTATCGGTAATCCGTGTGTGTATATCACTATTGGAACATAATGTTGTTGTATTTAATAGTGCGAGACATCAAATATCAGTCGATGCAACTGGTCTCATGCCGTTGAGTCATAAATGAGATATCGTGAGGGTAATAAGTGATAATATTAATAGTTGAATAGAAGAGCATATTACTAACTAATGAAGTATGCATGAGTATAATGATGATGAAATCCATCCCTAGCAAGTTTTCTCACTGTTAACACCAAAATCTCAATTTATTTTCTATCATTTACTTTTATTTCATTTAATTTTCTAAAACAAAACAACTTTAAACACTTGCTTCGAATCATAAAAAATGTTGAAATCGTCTTTAAACACAAATAGGCTTTGAAGATACGATAATTTCTCACTTGTTATTTTCACTGCAACTCCTACAACATTACAACTATCAATAGAACCATCACTTAACATAAATATATCAAGCCTAGATATAGAGCTACCATCCCCATTTTTCCATTTAAATTTCCTTCATATGGTGGGAACATCCGCTAATTCAATGAAGTCTATGAAATCATTGAACTCTTGAAATTTAACTTATCCTCACTTGACCACTCCTCCCACTTCTTTCGTATACATTTTCGATAGCATTAAAGTTCCCTCCTAGACATCACTCCCCATTTCTCCATTCAACTTTCAAGGTTATGATATCCTCCCACATCCTTCTTTTCCTTGCTTGACTTCTAAGCCTTTGTTTCCAGAGGCATCATATTGATTAAGCATCAATTTAAACACTTGTCTCCTGATGACAATCCATTATTGCATATATTTAGTCGAAGAATCAAAGCAAAACAAGTGAAAGTAGAGAAAATATGAGGAAGATTGACCAAGGAATGAAGGAAAAATAGCTAAACGTGCAAATTGTGGACTATGTGAAAATTTAAGTGAAAAAGGAGTAAAAAAGAGTGAAGCTTCAATAATTACATCCATCATCGTGCAACATCTCGCACACGATAGGGCATTAACAGTTGCATCGCGCATGCGATGCAGGATATCACGCGCGTGATGGTCACTTTACTGGGCCCTTTTCTGACGCGTTTTGGTCCATTATGACACCTTTAAAAGGGGATTTTCTGCACTTTCACATGGGTTACGATTTTGGGGAGATTGAAGCACAAATTTGAGAGCATAAGTGGAGATTTTTAGAGCATTTGAATTCATTGGAGACCAACTCTTCAAGGGAATTCTTATGTTATTTTCATATATCAATTGTGATATTTTAGTTGCACTATGAGTAGCTAAACTCTTCTAGGTTAGGTTATGTTATGATGAACCTATTTCTATATTGTTAGATTTTATGTTGATTTAACCATTGTATGAACCTATTGATCTATAATATTATTCAATTGCTTCTTGTTCGTAATGCTTTTTATGTAAGATGCTCTTTTAATCAGATTTTGGGCACATAGGGAATACCGAGCATTAGTTTATGTGTTGGACCTAGGGCAATTGTTGTACTTATGCTGGTTGAATAAGGATAGAAGATCCTAAGTAGTGGCATAGAGAATTAACATTCTATACATTGCTAACCCTATGTATGCTGGCGGACTAGGGATAGAAAGTTCCGAGTAGTGGTTAGTGAGTTATTTCGTGAGAGGTCGACTATAATAGTTTTGTTAATTTGCGGTGAGATTATAGTGATTAGATCATTCATATAGGGCATCAAACACCAACAATAAAAGAATAGGGGATTCTATAACACAACCTGACCGCTTTCGTGACACTGTTTACTCATTTATTTACTTTCCATAGTGAAACTTGAGCCCCCCTTTTTACTAGTTTTCTATAAATTGCACACATTTTTTCTTGCTTGAAGGCAATCCTTGTGGATTCGATCTTTTTATTACTTCAACAATATGGATACACTTGTCGAGAATTCATCAAATTTTTGGCACCGTTGTCGGGGACTATTGGTATTTCAACAAGGCAATGCTTGTGCAACATTTAATTTGGTTTTTTGTTTATTTATATATTTTTTTTCAATTGTAAATTTTTTTTTTGTAATTAGTTATTTTTGTTTCTTCTTAGATTTTCTTTCCTATTCTTTCTCTTTTTAGTTTTATTTTTTTTAACTTTTTTATCTAGTGGAATGCTACTAAGATATTTTCTTTTTGTTTGTATGCAAGGTCAAGACAACCAAGAAAGATGATGTATATGCTACCTTTGCAAAGTTTGAAGCTTAAGCAAAGGAGTTTACAGCAAAAACGCTCACTTAGAAAAATGTTAGAAATTATTTAGAACCAAAATCTTACACTGATCATTCATGGGAAGAGGATTCATCATCTCAACTTGAAGAAACCTTGATTCAATTTATAAAGACGACTCAACTCAATTTCGAGAAATAAACAGGCATCAAAAAACCGTGCGAAGTAACATAGAAACATCCTTCGAGAATTTAGAGATGCAACTTGGTCAAGTATCTAGCCAATAGCATTAAAACTGAGATCTAGTGGATATTTCTATGTAAATATGTTAGATAGTCATAGAGATAAGGAAATTGAAAGAGAAATCAAACAAGAATGTGAGGTATTCGGTTAAGGATGAGTTGAAAAAGAAAAAGAAGAAGAAAAGTGCACAACACCTGATAAAGAAATAGAAGCAAGAATAGAAGCAAAATAGGTGAAAAAGACATGTGGGAAAAGAGCCATGAAGATTGTATCGTTTTTTATGAATTTTCAATTTCAATCATTCATTTAGACTTAGATATCCAACTACAAGATCTTCAACAAAAGAATAGTCCTACACCTAGCAACAAGACTGATAAAAGAGGAGAAATAGATGAAGTATTGGATGAGATTTATGCTTTGTTCGATATTATAAAGCTGAAGAGAATATGGAAGAAAAACCTTCAATTCCTGAAAGTGATGCAAATTCCTACCAAACAAAAGGAAGAATAATGATGGTGTGTTTTTCGTGTCATATATGCTACCCTGACACAAAAAATGAAAGGTCAAGCTATTGACGGAAAATAAGCGTTGGATGGGAGGCAACCCATCAATTTTTTATCAGTTTTTTTGTTTTGAAAAATTTATTTTATTTATATTCAGGACCATCCCAAGAGGAAGTAGCTACTCAAGAATATAACCTTTCCATGAAGACACATGTTGTCTTTAATAAACAAGTTTGCAGCTGTTTTGTTTCTTTCAGACTGCAAGTTTAGCACTTTAGCATTACAAATGATCCAAAAGAAAGTTGATCATCACAATAGCAACTAGCAACTTGAAGGCGAAAGATGAGAAAAGAATCAACGGACTTGTACTCAACCTACATATACCTCATCTAGTAAGGTTTGAGCCAAATATTTCCATTGTTCACTTTTCTTTCTTTATGAGTGTATTCATGCATTATTCTTTTATCTGGCTTGATTTGTTTCCGATTAAGTTACCTGGTTTAAACAACACACACTGAGGAAATATTTTGTTTATAACTTTTAGCCTTTGTAAACCACCATTTAGTAATGGATATATTCATTGCTAAACACTTTGAGCCTAAGCATTTCTTTCGGTGATGTAGCCTAAAATTCTTCGCCATATTACTCGAAAGCTCTTTTCTTTCCACCCTCTCTTTGAAGATAGCTAGAAGTATAATCTTAAAGTTTATGAAAAAGATTAAGTTCAGGGTTGCTCTTGGAAGTGAGGAAAGTTTTAAGTTTGAGGTTGGGGTTGGGGTACTAGAGAATATGATCCAAATTTTCAAAATAGTTGTTGTGAAAAAAGAAGTGAAAAAAGACACTTCTTCAAAAAAAAAGATGAATGAGAAAAGAAAAGGAATGATATTATAAGAAGCATCAAAACTCTTTAGTACTAGCAAAAAGGAACAAAGAGGTATGACGATAGAAATAAAACTAGGAACCTAACTCTAAAGGTTTAACCCTACTTTCCTAAAAATATCCTACCCTAACATAAACTAGATTACAACCTAAAAAGTCCTCTAATGTGTGTGTTGTGATTTTTATGATGAACTATATTAGAACATGATCAATATAAGTTTAATTGATTTTGCATGATGATTGAGAGATCAACTTATCTATTGAGTGCGTTATAGTAAGCTAAGAGACAGGTTGCGTACTCGTCAATGTTGAGGATGTTTTTCCAAATTCTCTGGATAGAAGTTGGGAGCTAGAACAATGGTAAGGTAAAAGAAATATTTAATTTGGTGATGTTCGATTGTTATTTTGCGACTTGATGTCTCTTGAAATATGCAGTTGCATGCGATTTACTTGAGGACAAGCAACGATTCAAGTTTGGGGTTGTGATGATAGTTCGTCATTGCATATATTTAGTCAAAGAATCAGAGAAAAACAAGTGAAAGTCGAGAAAATATGAGGAAGAATGGCCAAAGAATGACGGAAAATAGCTATATGTGCAAATTGTGGACTTAGTGAAAATTTGAGTGAAAAATGAGAAAAAAAAGAGTGAAGTTTCGAAAATAATTACATCCACTATCACGCACGTGATAAGGCATTAAAAGCTGCATCGCGCGCGATGCAAGGTATCACGCGCGCGATAGTCTTTTTTCTGGGCCTTTTTCTGACACGTTTTTGTCCATTCTGACGCCTTTAAAAGGGTATTTTCTGCACTTTCACAAGGATTACGATTTTGGGGAGATTGGAGCACGAATTTGAGAGAAAAGTGGATATTTTTAGAGAATTTAAAGCCATTGGAGACCATATCTTCAAGGGTTTTCTTATGTTCTTCTCACCTATCAATTTTGGTATTTTTAATTTCACTATGAGTAGCTAAACTCTTCTAGGTTAGGTTGTGTTATAAAGAAACTATTTCTATATTGTTGGATTCTATGTTGATTTGACCATTGTATAAACCTATTGATCTATAAACTTATTCAATTGCTTCTTGTTCGTAATGCTTTTTATGTGAGATACTCTTTTAATCTGATTTTGGGCACATAGGGAATATTAATCATTAGTCTATGTGTTGGACCTAAGACAATTATTGTACTTATGCTGGTTGAATAGGGATAGGATACCCCCGAGTAGTGAGATACTCTTCTATAAATTGCACACATTTTTTCTTGCTTGAAAGCAACCCCTGTGGATTTGATCTTTTTATTACTTCGGCAGTATCAATACACTTGCCGATAAGTCATCATCTCCCTACTTTCTTACAATCATAGCCATCATTTCCCATATTTTGACACAAAGGCTTTATGCACGCACGAATGCCAACAACTTTTGACTGATGGTTATTATCCACCAAATCCATCTGGCTATTGCAACCACATGTGTTATGATCAGATATTTAGTCTTTGACTTTTCCCAACATCCCCCCTACATGCCTAGGCTCATCTTTATCGATGAACACAATCATGTCCTTTTTTTACCTTTTACGTCTATCCTTGATCTTCCATCATGATCTTATCCTAGGGAACAACAAACAAAAGATCCTTCATAAACACCTTCCTCCTCAACTTCCTCACATGTCCATTCACCAGAATCGTCCCCCAATACAGGCTCAAAGTCCCAAGTCCCCTGAGAAAAAAAAATTATGTGTGATTTTGGAATCAATATTCTCAAAAGGCCTTGCGAGTCCTCCATTAACTTGACTTTGAATGTTACTCTATTTACCTCCAAGTTGAATGTTTTATTGAGGACCAAGTTGTATTTAGTACAAATAAGAATCCTCACCATATCAAATTTGAATTGGTTGCTTGTTTCTTCGTCTAAGCAAATGTAAATGTCAAACAAAGACGGTAAGAACTCTAAGAACTTAGGGCTCCAAGCCTAATAGGGAATGTCGTAGCATCTCAACTAGGTGACTCTCTCATTGTCAACCACATAAGGGCTCCATTTCTTATCTCCCTGAATTATTGACTCAGCAAATATTTGTCTTCCTCCACCAAGGTCTCTGATTATTTATCCTCTCTTTCTTCTAATAAGCACATATTTTATCCTAGAGTAGTGGTTTTGATTGAATAGTAGCCTTTAATGTTAAAAGTTTCTTGAATGTTATAGGACATTCCTGGACTCTCCACATAACCTACACCTGTTTCCTAAATCTTGAAAAGACTTCTTCCTCCACCTTAAACTCTCTGTGAGTAGAAGGTGCCAAATTCTCCCTTGGGATTCCCAACTTAGGAACACCAAGACCTTTACCCGCCACTTAGGCGTAGGAGCGTTCACCCCTTCTTGTGTCTTGCTTAGTTTGTGGTCTATATATGACGTTCCCCGCCCCTTTAGGTATCTTCTTCAAGTCTGCTTTAGTTCTCATTCTTATGGATCCAAGGTCTTCACCCATCCTAGTCGTCGCTCTTTGAAACCTTGGTAGATTTGCATGGATCTTCCTTCTCCCGATGAAATATTACCTAACTTTGTTGCCAACACCCTTTCCTCTTGGACGTTGTAGAACCTGACAATACTATATCTTTTGCCTCTACTATATCTCATTGAAGAAAATAACACTTCATCAATCTCACCACAGTCCTCGAAGATTTCATATATCTCTTTTGCATCAAAACCGTATGAATATTATGTGGAAAAAAATGATGTTACACTTTTGGCCTCCTCTTATATCTTCCTACTACCTAAGTGAGTGTCCCACTTGTTTTTTTTTTTTTAATTTTCTCAAGACCGATCCTTTCTTGTTACTTTGTGTCATTCCATAGTTGAAAAGTTAATGGATGTTTTTATGGTGGTTAAGTGGTGCTATAAGGTGGTTGAGGCTAGAGGATTAGAGAGATGTTGGAATTTCTCTCTAACATCGAAAAAGTGATTATTTAGTAATGTTCATATTTTTTCTTATAATCAAATAAGGGGTATTCGTGGGATTTGTGATAAATAGTAAGATCTTCAATAAGGATTTAAAAATTCCAATCAAGTACTTATGTATTCTATTGTAGATTATAGATGTTATTTCATATTTAAAATTTTTAAGTTAAGTTGTTTCATTTAATTTAACTACAACAACTTACATTACATGTTTAACTAAACAATTAGGTATAAATAATATTATTTGAAAATATTATCTATTTTCTATTATATTAAAGTTATTTTACTCGTTTTTATTAGGTATTTTTGAGAGAAAAATTAAATTTATTTTCTTTTTATGTGAAAGTTCATAGTTCCCCAAAATCAGTCTTTTGCAAAGTTAACACCTTATGTAAAGTAATTTTGAAAGAAAAATTAGATTAATTTTTTCTATATAAAAGTTGATAGTTTTAAAAAATCAGTCCATTACACAGCTAACAAGTTATTTAAGATACTTTTGTGAAAGAAAAAAAAAAGATTTGTTTCCTCTTTATAAAAAAAAAATTCTCAAAAACCAATTTATTAACATGTTACCTAAAGTAATTTTGAGAGAAAAAAAATTAGATTTACTTACTATTTATACAAAAGTTGGTAGCTGTCAAAAACCAGTCCATTACAAAGTTAACAAGCTATTTAAGACATTTCATCATATTTTAACCATACTAAAAAAAGTCATTGAAATTTATATTTTACACAATAAAAACCAGATAAACATATATTAGCAATTAAATTAGAAGTCGATTTTGTTGCGATAAGTTAATTTAGACCGGCAAACAGGAATATCCTTTTTATTTAAACCCGTCTTGCAAAATCCAAAAAAATAAGACGTGCGGGACAAATATTATTGGCAATGCGGGTTTAATATCATAGTCTATCTTGAAAAAATAATGCAATTGAAAAAGGACGAGGCGACTCTGCGGGCACTGCATATTTTTAGTTTAAAAATGACAAAAATTTATGTTAATGTCGGCGTTCGTAAAATCTGGGACGAGACAGAGCGAACACATTAGACGGTGTAGTTCTAGAAGTTAAATATGTTCCGCAAAAAAATTAGGATAAAACGGACATGTCCAACTGATTAGAGCAAAAATATTATAGCGTGCAAGTCTAAAGGCTTGATCTGTCCCACACTTCATCTTGTCACCCCCTGCGTATGCCTTCTCTAAGATTTCTCACGCTTACTTTGACGATTCGCAATCACCAACTTTCTCAAAGTTGTTACCATCCACATATTGATGGATCAAAAATAGTGTCTTAAAATCTTTCTTCTTCTCTTCCTTATGCATTGCAAGTTGTGCATCCGTTTCACCTTCGGCAAGAGGACTCACCCCGTTCTTGATCACTTCAAGGACATCTTGATAGTCAAACAATACCTTCATTTGTTTGCATCATTTTTCGTAATTCTTCACATCAAAGATAGATAGGTTTGCAAGGATTTTTTTTCATTGGAGACAAAATTCATGTTTTACACTAGGTGTTTCTGGATTAGAATCAAACTCTTTATGCCAAATGTTAGAACTTGTAACTAAAAGATTGGTGAATAATAGAGAAATTGAGTGTGGAGAGAAAGAGAGTGAGAAAGAATTGTAATTAGATAGAGTAATTGACAGTGAGAATATTCATTAGTTTTTATTCATAATACCTCCAAAATATATATATAAATACAAGTGGATTGTGACGCAAATTACAATATTAAAAATAATATAAAATTGAAAATCTCGTACATGTAATCAGTCACACAAAATCTATAACTAATTACAACTGAAATAAATTCTAAAAATACAATTACTACTGCGAATGTGTATTGATTACCCCAATACAATTTTTTCTTTTTTTTAGTTTTTTAATTATTTTTTCACACAATTGTAATCAATTACGCTCCATTGTAATTGATACACCACTTAAAATTTCTAGAAACAACCACCAAGTTATATAATCCCTTGTTTCATGCTTACAATTCATATGCCTTATTAAAGAAATACAAACTTTCAAATAATATTTTAAAAAGCCTTTACAATTATTAATAATACTGACTTTGACCAAATTGTACATTAATTCATTTTAAATATTACTTTTTATTATAGTTTTTTTACATAATTAGTATTGATTTAAATTGATTAAAAAACAAAAAGAAAATAGAAAAATACTTTTAACAAAAATAAAGAGAGAAAAATGCTAACGAGTGTGCTTTAAGGGTACACTTTAAATTATTAAAAAAATAAATTTTTCTAAAAAATAATATTTAATATATTGAAAATTAAAATGATTAAATATTTTATAAAATATTTTTTTTATTTAAAAAGTGCTTATGAAATATTCGTTAACGAAAAACCCATAAAAATATAATATTTAATACTAAAAAATAAATAAATAATTTGACTCCACCCCCACTTTGACTAAAATAGGATAACAAAAACCATAAATACTAATAAATGAAAGCAATTCAATCTTTTGTATTCATTATCTCCATATATTGAATTGAACTAAACTTACGCGTCATTGTTTCACATAAGGTTTCATTTACTTCTTTCTCACACTATCACTCTTCACCATCTTCATCACATACACTTATTTAACTCCATTGTTGCTTATTCATTTTCTTCTATATAGTAACATTTTAAGATTGTTTCAGGTTTCAAAATGAAGAACGATGTCATAGCACTTGAAACTGGTGTTACAAATGATCCAAATTCTCTTCTTGATGATGATGGAAGACCCAAAAGAACGGGTATCATTTCTCTTTCTTGTTTTCTCCATGCATATGTATTAATCTCTGTATCTAAATCTTGCACACATCTCTCTATGCATTATTGTAGTGAAAGTGTGATATAATTCTTTTATCAAATAGTTTAATAATTAAAATTTACATATCATTTTAAAAAATTAAATAAGTGAGATGCAGCGAATTCAAATTTATAAATTTTTTTAATTTATTTTAAGCTAATAATAAAGTTTTCTGAAGAGTTTTAATGTTTGTTTTTTGATATACGAAATGGAGTTTAAATATGACTTATTTTTGTATGTATAATTATATGTAAATACATTAGTTTTTTTAAAGTTTGATTTTATTTTATTTTAAATTCGATTCATTTGAATTTTTATTTTGAAAAACTAAAGTAAAAAGTATTAAAAATGAAAGAAAAAAATGTTAAAAATTCTGCATTCATGAATTTGCCTTTTTTTTGTATGCGATGAATTTGCACTTTTTTGATTCATCGAACATTTGTTTGGTTGTGGCGTTATCTTTAATCTTTGATATATTTGGGAAAAGGACAACCACTAAGTTAAGTATTCAAAGAACAAATAAAAGGGTAATCACTAAACCAATTTCTTATTTGTTTTTTTTAACATACAGTCAACTACTTTTCACAGTTTTAGTGGTCTAAACTTTTTGTTCTTATTCATGAAAATGTTGTTTATAGTTTTGACTCACAAATAGAGGTGTAAAAAAATTCTATATGATAATGCCCCAATAATTAAACCTTTAACTTGACTCTTTGTTTTAGGCCTCTACCTCATAACAAAACAATTGCCCTTTATTTTTAAGTTTTCTTATATTTTTGTTTTTTATTGGTTCCAAATAAAGGGCTCAAAGTGTAATTTATTTGAAATAAAATATTTTAGTTTTTTTTAATTATGCATTTTTAGAAAAATAAATATTTCTGAAAATTAAGTTTAAAAATATTTTTTCTAAAACAAAATATGTAAAAATTTATTAAATAATAAAGTTGATTTTTTTATTTTTTTCTAAACTAATAAAAAATTATATTTTTAAAAAAATAAAAAAGTCGATTTTGTTCAAAAGTTTAAAATTAAAATCTATTTTTTTGAAAATTTATTTATTTTAAATATAAAAAGTCGATTTTCTTTAAAAAATCAACTTTTTTCGAAAATGAAAAAAAGTCGATTTTTTTCAAAAATAAAAAAATCAATTTTTTCTACAAATAAAAAAGTCGATTTTTAAAAAAAAAACAATTTTTTAAAAGTGTTGAAGCCTCGAAGATTTAATCAAGTTTTAGGAATGGGATCTACTTTTTTTGAGTTCATTTATTTTTATAATTTTGAATCCTTATATTTTTTTGGACATTAAGAAATAGATCGGTCCTTAAATTTTGCCAATTCAATTATATTTATAAGTGAATAAATTTTTTAATAGAGAGAGCAGTTTATAATTATAATAAGTATTTTATATAGGTAAAAAGTTAGATTATTATTAGATATATTTATTTTATAAATAATTTTGGTGTGTTAACAGCTGTATTTTTTACATTAGTGAAAAAAAATTAAATGATTTATCTCTCTCTATTTTATAAATTAAATTTTTTATCTAAATAATTCAATTTAAAAAAAAAAAAATCTCAAATTTTCTCGACGCATCGTTCAAATCAATATCTCCCTCAATTGTCCCAGAATAATTTGGGAAATAATTTGGGAAATTTTTTTAAAACTGAATTATTTTTTGAAAAAGTGGGACATTTGAGTAAAAATTTCTTATAAATTTCTTTTGTAACTTTTTATAAATTAATATTTAATTTTTCATTATATATATATATATATATATATATATATATATATATATATATATATGATTATTTTATATAAATCTTCCGGATTCTATTTCCTTATCTTTTTTTAGAACAAATTATTAAAATTAGTATTAGTAAGAATTATTTTGAAATAAAAATTATAAATATGTTTTTGACTCAACAGGTATAATTAATAATTTAAATATAATTAATAGAGATATACTATTTTTATTTTATTTTTATAATTGAGATATATCAATAGTGATATCTAGTATTTTAACTATTAAGAGAGACAATTAATTAATCTTTAATACTCTCTATTTAATTATAAATAAATATTTTAAAATAAAAATAATAACTTTAATGTAGCTTTGACATCTTTACTTACGCAAAAAAAATTATTTTATAAAAATTACTTTTTGCATCTTTAATTTTTTATATTCCTATTTAGTCTTATTTTGAGGTGATACGGCTTATTTGTTAATGATAAAAATAAATATATTAACATTTTATACAAAATTAACCTTTCAAATATTAAGATAGAATAATACATTGATCGATTGATTGTCATATTGTACATCACTATTCAAATTTAAATATGAGATCTCATAGTTGTTGGTTGGAAATTATTAAGTTATGAAATCGATATCCATAATAATTTTAAAAAATAAATAAATTAAATATAATTATAAGTATCCATACATATATAAGACACAAACATGTCCTTGGTTTTTAAGGTGTTAGAGTTGCATAGTTCAATTACATATTTGAATGAAATGAGTATGATTTGCAGGAACGATGTGGACTGCAAGCGCGCATATCATAAACGCAGTTATTGGAACGGGAGTCCTCTCCTTACCATGGGCTATGTCCCAAATGGGATGGGTCCTTGGAGTTACCTGCATTTTTGTCTTTTCTGGTGTTACACTCTACGCATCAAATCTTCTTGCTGATTGTTATAGATCACCAGATCCTGTTACTGGCAAAAGAAACACCACTTACATGGAAGCTGTCAAAGTTCACTTGGGTGGAAAACAACATGTGTTTTGTGGTTTGGTTCAGTACATTAACCTTGCTGGTTTCACTATTGGTTTCATCATCACTACATCTACAAGTATAGTGTAAGTTCTTTAACTATTTTCTATGTTAACTCTTCATTGTTAACTTGTTAATGTTAATTGCATGTAAATGTATTTTCAGGACGATATTGAAAAACAATTGCTACCGCAAGAATGGGTTTGAAGCTTCGTGCCGTTTTTCTAATAATCCATACATGATTACTATTGGAGTAATTGAAATAATATTATCTCAAATTCCAAATTTTCACAAGCTATCTATTCTCTCAGTCTTGGCAGCTACCATGGCTTTTGGCTACGCTTCCATTGGAGTTGTACTTTCTCTTTCCACCGTTATTCAAGGTTCTTTTGCTTCATTACTTTCATTCATTCCACTAGTTTGCATGTTGTTACAGTTAGTTGTTATATTTGTTATAGGTAGTTATCATTTGAATCAATACTACAATTCATTCATATCTTAGTTTACTTTTGTTAGAGTGAAATCTCTTTGAGATTCATCTCTGTAAAAGATTGATGCAGAACCAGAAAAATGCAGAAGTGAATAATATTCATGTGTATTCATATAATGGGTGACTGAGAGTATATATACATAGTTGGACAACACTCATATTGTCACATAACAGGGTTGGTGTATGAAATGTTACTCCAATTTCAGTCAATAGCGATTCAATCCATAATAACTCAGAGGTGGTGTGGGCTAAGGCGCGGTACTCAGCTTCAGCACTCAATCGTGCAACAAATGACTGCTTTTTGGAACTCTAAGATATGAGATTCGAGCCAAAGAAAATGCACGTACCAGAGGTTGACATTCGATCATCGGGGTCACTAGCCCAGTCAAAGTCACTATAGGCGCAAAGAGAGAACTTCTGGTCTGAAAGAGAAGGAGATAACAAAAGGCCGTCTGAAATAGTACCACTTAGATACCTCAAAATCCGCCTAACAACTGACCAATGTGCCTCAAGAGGAGATGCCATAAACTGACAGTCCTTGTTCACACTAAAGGCTATGTCAAGCCCAGTCAAGGACACATACTACAGCTCTTGATGGTAACCCTTAGCAACAAGTGTTGCTTTGTATTTTTGTATGCTCCCATCTGATTTTTCTTTCACTTTAAACACCCATCTATATCCAAATAGTTTTCTATGAGAAGGTAGAGTAGTAAGGGTCCATGTGCCATTAGTAATCAAATCATCATACTCACTTTGCATAGCTTTTTCCCATTCTGGAATAGAAAGAGACTGTTTAGCACTAGTAGGTTCAGCATGAGTTTGAGCTACAAATACCTTGGCTTTGGACTTTCGGGTTTTGGCTCTAGTGAGCATGGGATGGTCATCGTGAAGAAGAGGAGCAGAGGGTTGAAAACTGTGAAAAAGGTTGATAAAGACCCACCAGAAAAGGATAAAGGCAGGGTCCAGCTAGAGTTGTCAGATGTTGAGCCAGAACTTTGCTCTACATTGTGGTTTAGAGACACTTTTGACTGAGAAACTGCATTATCCTCTGGATAATGAAAGCTTGTTATATCCTCTGGACTGTCATGTGTAGCACATGTGAGATCATGATATTTGGCTTTGTTACTTGACTGGACAACCTGTTGTTTTTCATGGGAATTGACAGCCTGATGATTTGTATCAGTGTTATCCTTATTAAAGGACCCATTTACAAGCTAGTTAGTAGGAGGTACAAATGGGGGCAAGGACATAGTCTGCACTAAGTGAGACACTGACAGTTTGGTTATGACTAGACATGTCCTTATCATTTGGAGAGTTATGTGGAGAAATGAGTACATTTACTTACTGAGATCTTTCAATAGGGTTAGGTACATAGATTTTGCCTTCTTTACTTAGACACTTAAACCCCTTGTGTTGAGGTGACACACCCAAGTAAACACACTATAAGCTTCTCAATTGAAGTTTGTTTTTGTTGTAAGGTCTCAACAATGGGAAACATGATCATCCAAACACTTTCAAGGTTTGATAGCTAGGATGTTTGCTATAAAGAGCATGGTAGGGTGAATTAAACTTAGTGAGTATGGATGATGGTAACCTATTGATCAAATAAACTGCAGTGGAAAAACTATGATCCCAATAGGTTACAGGAATGGATGAATGAGCAAGTAGGGTGAGGCTCATTTCAACTATGTGAATGTGTTTTCTTTCTACATATCCACTTTGGTGAGATGTATGTGAGCAGGTAAGCCTGTGACTTATGCTTAGGTCTACTAAGAACTTGGAGAAAGATCTAAGTTTACCTCCATAGTCAGATTGGACTGACTTGATAGTTGTCTTAAATTGAGTTTGAATAAACACATGAAATAGCTTAAAGGATTGTAGAGCTTCTGACTTTTGTTTCAGAAAATATAACCAAGTATACCTAGTATGGCCATCTACAAAGGCAATGTAATATCTATAGCCAGGACTAGATGGATTAGGAGAGGGACCCCACAAGTCAGAATAAATAATATCAAATGCGTTATCATAGACAGTAGTTGAAGTAGGGTCATGTAATCTATGAGCTTTGCCTAGATTGCAAGATTTACACAACAAAGAATCATGTTTATTAGGTAGAGAAACATTACACTTTCTGAGAATTTGTTTGACAGAATTGAAATTGGCATGACCTAATCTATGATGCCATACGGCCAAAGAATTACAAGAGGAAACCTCATCTAAACTAGGTTTGACAACAGTGTAGCCTTGAGCATCAAGCTGTGTAGGCAAGGATTTATTTAAGCAAATGAACCCTGAGAGCTTCAATGAGAGCTTGGGAAGGCAGTGCAAGCCATTATTATCAAGGAATCCCTCAATAAGAACTTGTTTAGAAACCTGACATTTCACACAATTTGTCAACCATAAACTCAAAAACAACATTGTTATCAGCAGAAAATTTGGAGACAGATAGCAGGTTCCTAGTGATAGAGGGCACATGAAGAACATTGTCAAGCACTAACTTATGGTGAGAGTTAAACTTAGAGTAAAAGGTAAGTGATCCAGTGGACTTGATAGCAAGAAATTGACCATTACCAACACATACCTTACTAGAACCTAGATAGGGCTTAAGATTTTGTAAGTGAGTATCAAAGGGAGTAAGATGGCGAAAAGCACCTGAATCGGCAAACCATGCTTGAGACTCCAGCTGTGAAGGAAGGAAATACTCCTAAGTGAAGGCATAAGGCTGACTTGTAGTAGCTACCATTGCCATAACTTGAGAATTTTGAGAGGCATCTTATGCTTGTTCTTGTGTAGCGCCAGAGCTGTCTGTATATTGAACCGAGAATTTATTGTGCTATGAGGTATGAATGATTCATCATACCTGTGACAACCATCAACCACAGAATGTCTATACTTCCCACACAACTGACAGGTAGGGCGATATTCAGTCGTACCAGTAGTAGCACGACTTCTGCCACGACCTCTACCCCGAGTGAAGCGATTTCCTCAGCCACGATTGTTAGGAAATGTTCCTCTCGAGTTATTTGTTGCTTGACTTGAATGAGCTACATTAGCAGCAACCGTGGACACAACTAACTCTTGGCGAAATTTGTCCAATTGAGCTTCTTGCACGTACAACAATGCTACTACATCACATAGTAAAGGTGATTCAGTGCTCCCATACATCTGCATGACAAATGGATTGTATTCTTCCGGGAGTCCATCGAGAATAGAATCGATTTGATCTTGTTCATAAATCGAATCACCAACAGCTAGAAGAGAATTAGCAATAGCTTTGATGCGCAACACAAATTTAGTAATCAATTTGTTCCCTAGCTTTCATTTGAGCATTGAAATACTGATGAATTTTGTCCCAAACCTCATAAGCATGTTTACACGAAAGTACTCTAAAAGCATGTTATAAATCTGACTCAAAACTTAAGGCTTTTTTTTCTATTTGATTAGGAAATGGGAACGTAAAGAGCACGATGGCATTTGCAGGAAGCGACAAGACTCGTAGTACATCAGACATAGCATGGAATATGTTGGTTGCAATTGGAGACATTGCACTTGCAGGTGCTTACGCTCAAATTGCAGTAGATATACAAGACAGTCTTAAATCATCACCTCCAGAAAACAAAGCAATGAAAAGAGCAAACACGCTTGCCATATTCACCATGACAATTTTCTTTATCTTGAATGCATGTGCTGGATATGCTGCATTTGGTTCAAACACTCCCGGTAACATACTCATGAGTTCCGGCTTTCGGAAACCTTTCTGGTTATTACAATTGGCCAATGCCTTCATAGTTGTCCACCTTATAGGAGCATTTCAGGTTATACATTTACTTCTTCAACTATATTTTGTACGTTTTTTTCATCTTAATGGTTACTGATTCTGAAATGATGGTAATTGACAGGTACTAGTCCAACCAGTGTTTCGTATAGTTGAAATGATGGCGGCGGAAAAATGGCCAAACTCAAGTTTTGTAACAAGGGAAATTCCTATGAATTTTGGAAAAATAAAGTACACTATGAATTATTTTAGGTTACTTTGGAGGACAATATTTATAATACTGGTAACTGTTTTAGCCATGGCAATGCCATTTTTCAATGCCATGATTGCTCTTCTTGGCGCTGTTGGATTTTGGCCTTCAGTTGTGTATTTTCCTGTGGAAATGTATATTGTCAAACAGAACATCAAAAAAGGAACAATTCGTTGGATTGGGCTTCAAACATTGAGCTTTTTCTGTTTGATTGTGTCATTGGCTGCAGCAATTGGAGCTATTCATGGATTGGGTGAAGCTGTTGGAAAATACAAACCTTTTATGTATAAGGCCTAGTGGGTTTTATTGGGTTAAAACCTTGTAAACAATAATATGGTTATTGTCTCTGTCAGAGTTTGATGACATAGATTTTAGACTATGCTTAGGAACTAAATAAGTAAATGTGGAAGAAAAACTAATTATAATTAAGCTAAAGGTTATGAAATGAAATTTTACTTAGTTTTGTTTTTGTTCTTTTAGTCACAATTAAAAAACTTGTGACTTCTGTTATTTTTGTCGTATAGTTTTTAATCATTATTGTCTGATTTTAAAACAACAGAAAAATACTTAAACTTTATCTTATTTTTATTTTTGTGTAATTTAAATTGTTTGATCTTAAATTAACGGTGTAAATTATTCACAAGTTTATAACGGTATATTTTCCTTAAAATATTAAGTGGAAAACAGACATAATTATTGAATAGTTTAAAATTGTAAGGATTTGCTTTAGAAATAAAAGATTTTTAAAAATTTATCATATGTCACAAACAATTGATCAAAGTTGCATGAATTAGGACGCCATATGAATATTATGAAGAGGGTTTATATATCTTTTGGAGTAATTAATTATTAGTGTGTGTTCTCAAATGAATAAGTATGCAATTATGTTATGATTTTTTTTTCATATGTCCAAAATATATTTATAGAGAAATTGCGAGGGAACCTTCGCTTTCAATAAAGAGTTAGAATGATTCACCATATTAATTCAAATACGATAATAATTTAGACCACGCACTTTCATTAAAGAGTTACAATGGTTTGACATATTAAATAAAATTTAAATAATAATTTAAACCATGCTCTTTCATGAAAAGTTTCAATAGTTACACCCATAGTAAATTTATTCAACTATATGTTACATTACTCAAATAGGGTAGTGTGATGTCTAATATCTGTCGATCACTATCACGTTATAGATATTCTAATAGCCGTAAAAGATACTCTCTCCGTTTTTTATTATAAGTCGTTTTTAACTTTTCACACGTATTAAGAAATGTAATAATTATGGTTAAAAAAAGATAAATTATGAAGGATTTTACAAAATTATTCTTCATTAATGACATTGGAAAGACAAATTGACATAATTGAAAAGAGAAAGAATAATAAATATTTAAGGGTATAATAGAAATAATAACATTAATGATTCATTGATATTATAAAACGACTTATATTGTGGTTTACAAAATATTTTTCCAAAGTGACATATAATAAAAAACGGAGGTAGTATTATTTAACCAATATTTTAATTTTATAAATCAATGAAAGACCAACTAGAGGTATAAGTGGACAATAAACTATTAAGAGTTTATTTCATCCATAACCACATAACTTAACAATTCTCATTACTACGGAAAATACATATAATAACGTTTGTGAAACACATATAATGACGGTTTTCGCGTCCATTGTTAGATAACGTGTGATTATATGTATGTTGGTTTCTATAACGGACGAGTGATCGTAATTAAAAGTTAGATAGCGTGCTACTTATAACAACAATTACAGAAAACACTTGTTGCAAAATAGTTTATAGGTCTTGGGTTTGAATTCCAACATCGGCATTCTTGCCTTTATTATTCTGATAACGCGCTTTACAATATTCCCATATTTTTAACCAAGATATTAGACGAGAAACGACAGATGCACCTATTTGTGAATTGAATTAGACAAAAAATTGCATTACATCAATGACACAATTCCATTAGGAACCAAAAATTTTATATTATATAAAAATCAAAATGGCACAAAACAACCTACAATGTACACATCATTACATCAAATAATATTATCTTGTTAACTTTTTGTCTTGTCTCTTGGTGTTCTGACTTTAATTAAACACCTATAATTTCAAATAATAATAGTTGTAAGAAAATAACATCATTAGAAATTATAACATACAATAAATTATGAATGAATAATATAAAGTACTTGTTAATTTTCATATATGATTCTTGATGATTGTTATGAATAACATGTACATCATCTCTATCAACTTCTTCATATGAAGTAGGCACTTGTGTTGTATAAGAAAGAGGGAAAGAAATATAAAAACTTTCATCATCACTATGAGGAATGCGTTTTCCTTTGTGAACAATTGATCTTCTCTTCAATAAGTCCGCATGGTCTGTCACATAAAAAATTATTTTGCTTGAGTAGCCATGATGAATTGTTCGGTCATATAAGTTGTCTTGTCAAGGTCACCCTGTGTGAATCCTAATTCATCAGTTTGTACATCATTGTTATTGTGAACCCACTTGCATTTAATTAAAGGCACTTTGAAAATTAGGGGTGTTCAAAACCAAACCAACCCAATAGAAAACCGCAAACCAAACCAAACCAAACCGAAACCGCAAAAAACCGCATTTGGTTCGGATTCGTTTGGGTCATTTTTTAATAAAACCGCACGGTTTGATTTGGTTTGCGGTTTGTATTTTGCAAACCGAACTAAACCAACCCAAACCGCATTATGTTACAACCCAAATTTTACTTATCCCACATCAAACCTAGTATGCCTTAACCTTACAATTACAAATGATTTTCTCTTACTCACGCTTAGGATTTCAATTTCAACCTTCTTAAATCTCTCATAGTAGTATCACACATTCTTCTCGTCTTCTTTTCCATGTAGGTTTCTCCTATTCTACTCTAATAAGTCATCTCTTATGTTCTTTCTCTTTCATCTTTTATGTTACTAATTTCTCTTTTAATTATATTTTTATCGCACATTTCTTCTCAATCTCGCATCTCTTATGTTCTTTTTTTCATCTTCTCTAATCTCTCATCTCATATGTTTTTTATGTTTTATTATAATGTCTTCGATATTATTTTATGCTACTATTTATATATGTTTTTTATTCCACTTTTGTCTAATCTAATTTTTTGTATATTGAATAAAACATTTTTGTCTAAATATGATGAGTTTTGATGTTATTTAGTCATGTATGAATGACTAAATACAAAGTTATGTTGTTCTCTATAGGTGTATGTATGGCACAATAAAAATATTATAAAAAACCGAACCAACCCAAACCGCATTGGTTTGGTTTGGTTTTATTTCTAAAAGCTAACCGAACCAAACCAAACCGCATGCTTTTTTCTCTTGCGGTTCGAATGATTTTTATCGCCAAAACCGCCCAAACCGCACCGCGAACACCCCTATTGAAAATAACATAACCAATCTCCAAAATCTCCTCAATGACACCATAGAACGTGATGGTTGCCAAAATATGATTCTTATCTTTTGACTAGAGAAATACATGAATTCAGCCTCAATCATAACCCCACTATTTTGCATTGTACTTTGATCATCTTTTTCTTTTGTATAAAAGGAATACTTAGAAATGTTGTTGTCGTCTAAGTTATCACAGTGAAATTTGGCATGTACGACAACCATTTAATTGTCTCGGATGCACCATCATCATTAGAAATCCTCTTATTAAACCAACTTATGAAATCCTTGTTATCTCGTGTCAACAACCACTTGTCATTCATTCGGGGATATTTTTTCTTTATAACTTTTTTGTGAGTAACTATGTAAGGTTTAACTGCAATAAGATTGCTCAATATATAGAAATGTGCTTCAAGTACTACATCCAGATTCATTGACTTAACATTTAAACCTTGAGGACATCTACCTTCAAATATGTTAGTATTATGAAACTTTGGAATTTCGATAGACTCTATTTTCGATAAATAGTTTGAACAAAATTCAAGAGTTTCTTTTGTGATGTACCTTTCAACGATCGAAGCTTCTGGTCGGTGATTATTCTTTTTATATCCTTTAAATATCTTCATGTATTTATATACATGATACATCCACCTTAAATAAACTGGACCATAAAATCTGGTTTCTCTGACTAGATGAACAAGTAAATGAACCATAATGTCAAAAAACGATGGAGAAAAATACATCTCCAATTGACACAATATTATTGCAGCCTCTTCTTCTAATTCATATAATTTTTTGAATTCAATAACTTTATTACATATAGAATTGAAGAATAAGCATAATCTGGTTATAGTTACTCTTACGTTTTTTGGAAGGATGCCACGGATAGCCACTGGTAGAATTTATTGCATCAAGACATGACAATCATGAGATTTTATGCCAATTAACTTGAGATCTTTCATTGATACAAGTTTCTTGATGTTTGAAGAGTAATCTTAGGGAGCTTTGATACCATGCAAACACTCGCAAAACTTTTCTTTTCCTTTTTAGATAGAGTGTGACATTCCAAAGACAAATAAGATCTTTTTACTCTATCTTATGGAGCCAACTGTTATCGTACACCCATCTTCACCATATTTAAATGGGAATTCTTATTATCTTTAGTCTTCTTTCCTTTAATGTTTAGAAGTATTCCTATCAAACTATCACACATTTTTCTCCACATGCATCACATCAGGACAATGTCTTGTTAGAACAAGATTTGGTTCTACATCTATACTTTGAATTTTGATGATAACAATGTTGTATTTCTGTGAGAATAATTTTGGTACCCTAATGGTTTGTTATTGTGTAGCTTTAATAACCAGTTCTAATTCTGAATTTATGATGTGCAACGTCACCACTTTCTGAACAATGTGTTCCAAATTCGCTTATGCGCCAGCTACTAGAAGTTCTGAAAGATGTTCAATGTTGCTAATGCAATGGTCTTTCTTCTTCTGTGGTGATTCACTCATGAGAAGCTTATAAGGAGACACTATGTTGTTGTTGCAATGTTCTCTCAGTTCATGCTTATGGACGTGACTCTGATCACCAAACTTCTGAAGAATGGCAAGCATCTGAAGTTCTGTTATGTAGTTGAAGATTCTGGAGATCTCAAGCCAGACGATTGAAGTTATCAAGGTTCTGACTGAAGATTCTGAAGACTCAGAAGATTATGAAGATACTGAAGATCTCAAGTCAGACTATTGACGTTGTCAAGGTTCTGACCAAAGATTCTGAAGTTTCTGAATCCAGCTTTATGTTTCTTCATTTCATGTTTCATCAACTTTCATCAGAAGTTAATGAACTTATAGTAAGATCAAATGGAAACCTGATTAAATAGTACATAGTACAAATCGAACATCCTTTCCACTACCTGATTTCGTGGACAAGGACAATACTATACATCACACATGTCACTGATTATATGGGCGAAGGACATTGCGCAGTATTCACTTATATATTTTCTAATAGTTATGACTTTATTTTGTCCTAAATAAAATGTATAAGGAGATAACTAATGTCAATATTAGACTAATAAAATATATATTTAGAACTAATATGAAAAAAAAATGAGAATGAAAAACATATTCAAAAAATTTCTCATATACTTTTCATACATATGCATATAATTATATACTAATAAAATAAAGTTACATTTGTAACTAAAACCAAATTAAAGGTATATTACAATGATTTTAATTTCTCCTAAAAACATTGTTGGAACAAGAATGGTTAATACCATATTTCTTAAGTTTTGATGATAACAAAGTATTTAAAGAATAATGTGGTATTCTAACATTTGTTCAAGTATGCGGGATTATATCATTAAGAACATATGAAGAAATGCTTGAGCAATATGAATTAGAAGATCCGACTATGGCTCTAAAGATCACTTATATGAAGACTCTTCCTCTGATGAAAATCCAAATTCTAAAGAAGTCAACTCTGAAGAAAGTCAGCCTTTGGTGACCCAAACTCTAATGCTTCAGAAGGAAAAAAGAGAACTCCGATGTGATCAGCCTCTGAAGAGTGATGTTTGAAGGAAAGTCAGCCTCTAAAGAAAAAGCTTTTCTACCAAGGCATCTCTAACAGACTCATAACTTTTTTGATCACGTGAAGACTTAAGGAAATATCTCTCTCTTGGTTGTCTGAGCTTTAATAGATCATTCCTCTTGAAAAAAAAGTGTTTGTAAGATGTTTTTAATCAAGTACAAAGGTTAATCAACCTTTTAGTGAAAGTCTTCAACGTCTTTTTTCTCTCTTCTCTATATAAGGAGCTGCAGACTTGAAGAAGAAAACTAACACACTGCAATACACCATATCACAAGACTCTGAACATTGACATTCAAAGAGAAATTACTCTGTCAAATTTATTAGAATTAGAACATCTTAAAATTGTGTATATATTAAAAGTTATTAAGTCTTAGAGTCTTTTTAAATTATATTCTGTCTACACCTCTGATTGTATATAAAGTGTAATTGTTACCAAATCTCTTAACATTTTCTTATAGAGTCAGAAGTCTCTTACTTGTGTGCTTGAGCATTTGAAGTCTTGAGCTTGTGGACTTGAGCAAACGAAGTCTTTAGCTTGTGTGCTAAAGCAAGGAAGTCTTTAGCTTGTGGGCTTAAGCAAGGAAGTCTCAGACTTGTGTGATAAAGCAATGAAGTCTTGAGCTTGTGGGTTTGAGCAAGAAACTCTCAAACTTGTGTGTATGAGCAAAGAAGTCTTATACTTGTGTGTATAAGCCAATGAAGTCTCTTTCTTGTGTGCTTGAGCATTTGTAATCAAATTTGATTATAGTGGAAATCCCTTGAAAGTGCAAGAGAACTGGACTACTCTCAGATTGTGAGAAGAATCAGGATAACTGCTTCTGTCTCTTATGTTTTTACTTTACCTGCCTCTGAACTATATTTCACTGCTATCATTTGCTTACTTACATCTTAGTCATATTTTGTTTCAGAATCTGATAAAGATATACAAGAGTTCAGACTCTAAATTGAAAGTTCGGACTCTGATTAAGATAAATCAGAAGAAGTAAAAGCTTAAAAAATTAAAAAAAAATTAACACAATTTAGACCCCCTTCTTATATTTTTCTCACTTTCAAACATACTTTTCATACACATTTTAAAGATATATTATAATAACTTTAATTTCTCTAAAAAAATCATACACAAATTAATTGTACATTAGCAATTAAAAACAAATTAAAGATATATTATAATAACTTTAATTTCTCCTAAAAACACATTTTATTTTCTAAGAAGCTGTGCCTTTTGAAAATATCCATGTAGAATTACAATTTCTTGTAGTAGATTTTCTTTTTATCTATTACAATAACTTGGTGGACAAAATAAGATAATGTGTTTTGCTAGTTTTTCTTATTATATCTAAGAATAACATTACTACATTTTATTTGTGTGCAAACTTTTAAATATATCACTGTTTATACCTGAAGAGTTTGTATTTTTTGATATTCTTACTAATTCCATGAATGGCACCAATTCCAGCACTTGCTGAAATCATAAAACACACAAAACTCAAAAATTGGAGCACACACCACTTCAATGAAAATTTGTTAATCTGTTTCTGAGAAATGTGCATTTGTATTGGAAAGAAGATGACGAGTGGCCAAAATCCAAATGCTCCAAGCAAAGAAAGAAACTCATTGAAAAATGGCATTGCCATGGCCATTACTGTGATCATTACCACATATATTGTCCTCCAAGTTAACCTAAACAAGTTGATGTTGAAAGTTAAGGAACCAATTCTATTAGGGTACTCCTTAGTTATAAAAGTTGAGCGTGACCACTTCATATTAACACCCATTTCAATTATACGAAATAATGGTTGAGCTAACACCTGCATCATAATATAAATATCTCTTGTTACACCATTATCAAATCATATATCTAATATATCAATAATTTTAACTTATATTTTTCTTGTAAGTTGATACAATAAGAGGGAATCATTTACCTGAAATGCTCCCACCATGTGAATTATAATGCAAACATTCCCTAACGCAACCAACCAGAAGGGCTCGTAAAATCCGAAGCCGGTGAGGATGTTCCCTGGGGTGTGATCACCAAATGCAGCATATCCAAGTGAAGCACATGAGAGGAAAAGTACTGTCATTGTTATGATCCCAATCACATTTGCCTTTTTCATTTGCTTGCTTTCGGATGGATATGACTTTAACGTGTCCTAAATAAAACATATATAGAGATAGAAAAATGTCTTAAAATGTGCGATAGAGAATAACTTCTTAGCATTATTCAATAATAGTAATTTATTGTACCATTATATCATAAACAACGGTAGAATAAGTGCATGCAAGTGCAATGTTTCCCAAAGCAGTTAAAATCTTCCAAACTTTGTCTTCTCTTGATAATTCTGATCCTACTTTCACACCAAACCAGCTTGTTGGTTCTCCGTTCCCTATTTACCACCGAGTATAGTTTTTGTAATCACTAACAAACTTTTGCTGGAAATGATGTTGGAAATATTTAGGTAAAAGAAAATTATACCTGAGATCACAACGGCCAGAGAGAGTCCGCTTCCGATGAATGCATAGCCAAAAGAGGTAATAGCAGCAACCGTTGATAACAATGTTAACTTATGAAAGTTTGGGATTTGAGACAGTAAAATCTGAACGATCCCAAAACCAATTATATAAGGATTATTCGAAAACTTGCAATAAGCTCCATGTCCATTTTTGTGGAAGCAAATTAATTTCTTTATAGCACTGTCACATAAATACACTACCGTAAATTAGAAGAAAAAAAAGTAAAAGAAATAGAGTAAAAGTAAGATTGTGATGGTGTTGTAACGTACACCATGCTTATAGAGGAAGTTATAGTATATCCCACTGTAAGACCAGCAAGTTTCCCATACTGGATGAATCCACAAAGCAGGTACATTTTTCCACCTAGGTATGCATGCACAGCTTGCATGTAAGTGTAGTTTCTTTTGCCGTTAACTGGATCGGGATATCGATAACAATCGGCTATAAGATTGTAAGTGTAAATGGAAATAGATGAAAACATGATCATAACGGCAATGCCGGCTATCCATCCAAGTTGAGCAATTGCCCATGCTAGAGCCAACACTCCTGCACCCACTACCACTGTTATAACGTGTGTTGTTGCGGTCAACACATTCCCTACAACAAGAGTCAAAAAATTCAGAATATCAATAAGAAAATAAAAGATATTAATTTTTATTAAAATATTTTTAACTTTTTAGAATAAATAATAGACAAGTATTTGGATAAGAGTCAGTTTTTTAAGTTGGTGGATTGTTTAAGACAATATATAGCTTTATGAAGCTTATGGACCATATATTAATTGGAGTTTTCAAAGAAAAGTGGATGTTCATGGACACAATTTCATCAAGGTCCCCCATTTAGTTGTTGGAGGGACCTAACTCTAGATAGAGTCAAGGTCATAATTGTTTTCACATTGACAAGTTTGATGAATTGGCAAAATGTCTTAGTGTACTCGGTTCTAAACATCATTTAAACCTTAATATATTATAAAAGTTGCAATAAAGAAACCAATAAACTTTATCGCCATGATAGAAAATAAGAGGACTATTTTAAAGCTTCAACCTCTATTATTTTGTTTTGACATGATTTTTAACTTCTAATTAATATAATAGTTGTTACATTATTTTTCTTTGAATAATAGACAATAATTTTGTTGCATCTTCCAAAGTTGTTACATTATTTTAGAAGAAAGCATATTTATAAGGAATGTTTTTGTTTTGTTTTTTCCTTACAGTTGAGTTCAACTAAATAAAAATATAAAATATGTGAATTTATAGGAATAGAAAAAGAGAGATACTGAATCAGATAGAGTTCAAAACTGGACAGATATAGACAGCATATAATACCAGTTCTCTTTATTCTTCCATCATCATCTACTTCCTCATTTGAGTACTGTTTCATTGTCACAACTTTTTCACCCTCCATTTTCACAAGATTAATTAATTAATGTTCCAACCCTGTCGAGCATCAAATTAATATCTTTCCATTTACATTTATAATAATAGAAGTGAGAAGACAAATATATGACTAAATAATTTAACAAAAATACAATTATATATTTTGTTAGTTTGTGTGAATTTGTTAAAAAAAAATACAAATTACCTGTTTTCCAGTGAATTTAGCAATGAGTAACCTTTCTCTTGGTTTTGTTTTTTATTCTATTTCTCTTCCTCTTCCTTTCAATCTCTTCTATATTGCTCTCAAATGAAATTTGACTTCTACTACTTCATTGCTCTAATTCAGATAATGGCATGATGATATCTATATAAGAAAGAAGAATGTAGTTGAAAATCCTAAATTGCCCTTCCATTACTTGACACAAGTTTAAAATAAGGTTAAATAACTATATATATTCACATGTGTGTAATTTTTCAACCATTCATTAAATGAGTGTTGGAAAATAATATTGACATTATAATTATTTGCCAAATAATTGGACTAGTAATTTTTGATCAACTAGTGACTCCAAAAAAAAAATGAGAAGAAGACATATCTTTGATATCTGACACTCATTTATATATATCTAATACTCTTGTTAATAGCATTTTTATCATATAATCATCGCACAACTTTCACCATTCAAACCATTTTTTTTATATTTAAAAAATTTGAATTTTTAAATATTTTTTAATTAAATTTATATAGGAGATTTTGAATTTATGTTAGATCTTTTAAATAAAAAATGAGAGAAAAAATTTTAATATTACAAAAATTTGAAGGTGCTCTGTATATCTTTATGAGTGCTGGGAAATATCCCCCACTATTAAAAATTACAAAAACTTATCATAATGATCATTGTGTGTGCTGTTGCAGTGAATACACAACCACAACCATCCATTAAGAAAAATGAAATGAAATATTAATAACTAATTTAGTGGTATCTAATTGGCTATTTTATTTACTTAATAAGTTTGTGTACTTTGTTTTTGCAACCTCGATTAAAATTATAAGAATGAAATGTGAGAATATAATTCTTATAAATCAAATATTGAACTAATTTATCAATATTTAATATGTTATTTTCAACTTGGAACCATTACATATAAAGTATATCTTACTATAGAGTGTAACTTTAATCTAATCATTTAAAAAAAATGTCTTCATTTAATATCTCAATATATTTAATATTTATATTCATTAATTTTAAAATATATTTAAACTTCAAATTAGTTGTATCTTGAAAATATTGATACTCAACCAAACTTCAATTACCAAAAGATTTTTCTTAAATATAATTAATAGACTCATAGATTGTAGGGAGATTTAGAATTAGGAAAATGTCTCAATCAGATGATCATGGTTGCCTGCCTTCAAGAAACATCGCATTTGCGCATTTGACGCAATCTTGGTCATTGAATCAACATCAATTGATTTAAATTTTAATATCGATATTTTTTATTTTAAAATAATTATCAAATATATTAAATATTGTATTATACTATTTGATCATGATCTAACGATTTTGAAGATGCCAAATACATGAATATTTTTGAATATATGGGATTTAATTTCCAATCGGATATAGGTACGCACACGGGCGGATACAAGTTTAGGTACTAGTTTTTTTTTAATTTTTTTTATATTATATTTACTAAATATTATTATTATAATATTTAATTTTTTATATTATATATTAACACAGATTAAATAATAAAAAAAAACAAATATTATTAACTCACTTTTTCTCTTTTATAGTAACTATTTCTCTCACTTTTCTTTCTCACAGTTATTTATCTTTTTCTCAAATTTCATCATCTTTCGTGTTTGTTTTTTCTCTCATATTTGTTAATCTTTTATTTTATTTTCTGATTTTTTTATTTGACTTGGTTTCATTTATTCACGAGTGATTGAAAATCAAAGATAAAATGAGTATTTCAACTTTACCTTATTCTTTTCTCCTTTTATAGATGAGCCCTAAAACCCTAATTTGTAAAAAAAAAACAATTTTCTCAATTTCTCATAAATGATTTTATTTATAATCAATTGATCTTACTATTCTCTTTATAGTTTGAATAAATATTTTAAATGATTTCATTGTTCTTTTTATAGGATGAAGAAATTGTTTCTTATGCTTTCTAGAGACAAAGTTATTTCTTCAGCAAATCTAGAAGCATCGGAAATTTCACATCCAAGTGAGAGTATTAAAATTGTTGATTTTGAATGGTTGGAAATGGATCCAGGAATTAGGCCTCCAATTTCAAACTATCATCCTGACATCCAAAATGAGGTAAGGAAAGCTTATTTAAAAATAGGTCGTCATCAACCTCCTCACAATTTTGTTTACCCTTTGTCTATTCAAGGTAAACAAAGACGTCGATTTTGCGAAAATTGGTTTGATTTGTATGACTGAATTGATTATAGTGAATTTAAGGACCTAACATTTTGTTTGCCATGTTTTTTGTTTAAAAATGTCTCTAAACTGGGGGAGATCACTTTGTGGGAGAGGTTTTTGGTGATTGAAAGAATGTTCAAAAGTTCGTTAATCATTATACTTCTTCCAATAGTCATGTTAATTGTGTGCATATGAGTTACACTCTCATGAACCAAAACCAAAGTATTAAGGTTGCATTTGTCAATCAAACTAAGCAAATGAATGTCGAATATCGTGTTCGGGTAAACACATCTCTTATAGCTACTAAGTTTCTTTTGAGGTGTGGTATGCCATTTAGAGGAAGTGACGAGTCCATTAACTCTTTATTTAAGGGGTCATTTATTGAGTTGGTGGACACTCTAAAGGAAATTCACCCAGAGATCACTAGTGTAATAGATTATGCTCCAGGAAATAACCATATGAATGCTCCTAAGATTCAAAAGGATCTTGTTGCTGCTTGTGCATGTGAAATAACTCAACGAATTGTATGTGATATTGAGGATGATGTGTTTTGTGTTTTGATTTATCAATATGGTGATGTTGCTGGTAAAGAACAAATGGATGTTGTTGTTTGCTATGTTAATAGTAAAGGTTTGGTAAAAAGAAAGGTTTCTTGGCACTGTAAGTGTTGAAGAAACAAGTGATAAGTCACTTAAGAAGGCACTTGAAAAGTTGTTGTCTATTAATGGCTTGAGTTTATCTAGCATTAGGGGACAAGGATATGATGGAGCCAACAACATGCGAGGTAAGTGTGGTGGTTTGAGAACTTTAATCCAAAATGAGAATCCATTTTCTTATTATGTGTATTGTTTCGCCCATCAACTTTAATTAGCACTTGTTGCATGTGCTAAGACTCACAAAGATGTTAGTGGTTTTTTCAATAAGATCAATATTCTTGTTAATTTCATACGATCTTCTAACAAGAGACAAGAATTGCTTTGGGACAAACAAGTAACTCAATTTGCTAAATTGATTGAAGATGGTCAATTAAAGACTGGAGTGGATTAAATCGAGAATTATATATTGCTAGAGCATGTGAGACTCGTTGAGGTTCCCACTTTAGGACTCTCACTAGTTTAATGACTTTGTACAGTGTCATTATTGGGGTACTTGAAGAAGTCATGAAGCCTATGTCATTTGAAAAATATGGTGAAACTATACTTTTGCTAGATGTGCTCCAGTCTTTTGATTTTATCTTCATGTTATATATGATGGTTGAGATTTTAGGATTTACAAATGATTTGAGAGTAGCGCTACAAAATCGTGATCAATATCTTTTGAATGCTCTGTCACTTATCAATGCTACCAAACAAGAATTACAAGAAATGAGGAATGGTGGAAGGAAAGAACTTATATCTAAGGTATGGGAATTTGCAATAAGCATGATACTAATGTGCCTAATATGGATGCATTGTATGTGTAAGGGAAGAAACCTAGACGACATGCTACAACTTCTAGCGTTTCTAATTTGCATCATTATAAGCTTGATTGTTTGTTTAGTGTTTTAGATTTGCAATTGCATGAACTCAATACTATGTTTGATGAAGAGAATACTGAACTTTTACAATGTGTTTCATGTTTGAGTCCCTCATCGTCATTTGCAGCTTTTGATGTGAAAAAAATATTGAGGATGATTGAGCTTTATCCAAATGATTTTTTAGATGTGTCAGAAGTGGTGGTGCGGCATCAACTTCAAAATTATGTTAGAAATGTTCGATGTGACTCAAAATTTTCAAATTTAAAAGGAATTTCATATCTTTGTGCAAAACTCGTAGAAACAAATAAGTGCAACGCATTTGATATGGTTTATAAGCTTCTGAAGTTGGCTTTAGTCTTGCCAGTAGCAACTGCAAGCGTGAAATATGTTTTTTTCCCAACTATGAAGTTTGTGAAAAGTCAGTTATGTAACAAAATGATTGATCAATGGTTAAATGACCGTCTTGTAACTTTTATAGAAAGAAATGTTCTTGGAAAAATTAACAATGATGTTATTTTAGCTCATTTTCAAAAAATGGATAATAGACAATTTTCATCGTAAATGTGATTTATTAAACAATATTATTTCTTATTTTAAATTTAATTTAATTTATAATTTCTTTCATGTTTATCCATAATAATATATAATGTCTGGATCCGTCCTGTCTGATATGTAGGACAAAAGTAATTGTTAATGGATTGAAGTTACTGACAAGTTTAATGAAAATGACGAGGATAGGTTCATTTACTTAATGATTATGGTATTGTTTCTTGTGACAATTATCATCCACATAACACAAATCTCATCCACATTTGTTGATTTGGAATTCAATTTTAGGAGTTGACGTTGAAGTTTCTCAAATTAAGGCATTGGGTCTGTTTAAGGCCATATTTTATGAAACTTAGGCCTATTGTCAAGCTTCAACCTCTTTATTATTTTGTTTCGACTTAATTTTTAACTTCTAATTAGTAATAATGCTTTAATTAAAATATAATAATTACTAATAGAATTAAAATACAACAATATAAAAAAATGAACGATTTCAACAAAAATAATAATATTTGGACAATTTGAATTTTTCAACAATTATTCAACTTTTTATTTTAAATGTATTTATATTCTTATTACACCATCAAATTTATGAGGTGTCACCCATCAAATTTATCAAGTGTTATATTATTTTTTTCAAAATATATATACTCATATATGCATTCAATCAATATATATATATATATATATATATATATATATATATATATATATATATATATATATATATATATATATATATATATATATATATATATATATATATATATATATATATATATATATATATTCACACATGCATCCTCCAAAGTTGTTACACTATTTTAGAAGAATACTTCTTATAAAAGACAAAGAGATATTATATTTTTGTTTTGTTTTTTTATCATAGTTGAGTTTTAAAAGACATAAAAATATAAAACATGTGTGCTCACTGGCGAAGTCAGATAAAAAAATTTGGGATGACCGCTAACGTAAAATAAAGATTATAAATAAAATATAAATAGTATTTTAAATAAAATATTAAAGTTAAAATAAATACAAAGTTAATTACTAAAAATTTAAATTACATGACTTAAAACTACCTTAAAGTAATGCTTTACGCGTTCCGAGTGACTTGAAATCGTCAATAATTGACTCCGAACTAATGCTTGCACTAATCTCCCTTTCAATATATACTGTCATGCTATCTCCAAGAAACTCATCATCCATCTTGTTTCTCAACTTAGTCTTAATAATTTTCATTGCTGAAAAAGACCTCTCAGTTGTGGCCGTAGAAACGGAAAGAGTCATGATAAGACGAAGTAGTCTATCAATCAAGAAGTAAGTTTCAGCCTGTCCAGATGCAACCAAACATGAATATAGTTCTTGAATAGTTGATAAATTATTCAAGTTTGATGCTTGACGAGCAACAAATAGAAAATGTTGGAGTTGAAATTGCAAATTATTCTTCTCTTGATCACTAAAATCCATAGGATAATACTTTTCAACTAAAGAACAAATAGTATCAATGCTAAAAGCTTTATATCCATCCTTAGGAGATAAAGAATAAGAAATAGTTAACAAATCCATTGCCTGCTCACTGAATCTGCTATTCAACTCTTGTAATTGTTTGTCAATGGTAGTGAAAAAGATTTCAACTTTAAAGTAATGTTGATTTGTGACTTGATTCTCTTCAAGACGGGAGCGTCCAAATCTTGTTGTTGAATGAACATCATTAAGATCAGGAATCTCAATACCATGTTTTTCACAAAAAGATATCACTTTAGTAAACAATATATCCCAACCATTTTCTCTCAAACCTTGAATAAGATGTTTGGTTGAACGAACCAAGTTCATAGCATTAACTACATCTTGATTTTTTTTGTAAGGCTTGACAAAGCATATCTGTTATTCCCATGATTTCTTTTATCAAGTGCAACGAGTATCTCCAGCTCGTTTCAATGTACCAACTTGATTTGCACCTTTACCAGTTACAATCTCATCAATCTCTAACAAATAAGCAATTTCTTCTAATTGGGCAGCTTGTAACTCATCATGACGCTTTGTAGAAAAACAAACAACATTCACAATAAAGATCAGCTTCTCAAAAAATTTATGAACAGGTTTGACTTCTCTTGATGATGTAACTAATGCAAGTTGCAATCGATAAGCAAAACAATGAACATAGTATGCATAAGGACAATCCTTCATAAAGAGGGCTTGTAAACCATTCCATTCTCCTATCATATTGCTAGCACCATCATACCTTTGACCACGAATGTTAGAAACATCAAGGTTATGTTGAGAAAGTATATCACATATTGCTTCCTTAAGAGTTAAAGATGTGGTGTCTTTAACATGTGCCACATCAAAAAATCTCTCTTGTATTAAACCAACTTTATCAACAAATCTTAATACAAGAGCCATTTGTTCCTTTTTTGACTCATCACGAGCTTCATCAACAACGATACAAAATTTGGAATCACCAATTTCCTCAAAAATACTCTTTTTCACCCTACTAGAAAGAATTTGCAAGAGCTCTTTTTGAATTTGATGTGAAGTATACTTGCAATTTTGTGGAGCATTTTCCAACACAACTTTTGCAACTTCATCATTGTAGGATGCTAAAAGTTTCAATAACTCAATAAAGTTACCTTGATTTCTTGATTTGCTACTTTCATCGTGACCCCTAAAAGCACAAGCTTGTAGTGTTAACCAACGAACAGTGTCAATTGAAGTCTTGAGTCGTAACCGATTATTCATTCTTTGACTTGAACTTTGCACTTGAATAACATTTCTAATATGACCATCTTGATTCAATAAGTCTTAACAAGCTTTCATTGCATTGTTGTGTGGTGAGCAAGGATCCTTCCCTATGTGTTTAAGAAAGGAACAATGTTTTCCATTCCTAACTTTCTTCCAATTTCTAAAATCCATAGAAATAAAGACAAGTGATCCGGGATGTCCACTTAGTTTTTTGCTAAAAAAGGTAACATGGTAAGCAATATGTGGCATCTTCAGATGGTGAATATTCTAACCATGATGGAAATATGATAAACCAAGTATGTTGAAACCTTCTCAGATGATCCTCGTTACAGACAAAGGATAGTTTTCTAAATGAATTTGATATGGACCCCATTTTAGATAAGCTCTTCGTATTGCATCCACTTAATTTGGTGGATATTGCAAAATCGGAGGACGCTTTCCAGGATCGCGTTTCAAAGAATTTTTAAAACCATGATGCTCTTCAATTGTTGGATTCTCAAGAACTGTTTCAGATTCGGATGTCGGGATTATAATTTCTTCATCTCTCTCTTCTCTTTCAATTTCACATGCTTTCCTTTTGAAAAAAGAATCAATTTTCCTATTATTCATCTTTACTCTTCCTATAATATCATATCAGATCCAAAAATCAATTTAGAGAACATAAAAATTAAAAGAGAAAAAAATTAATAAACTTAATTAATAAACTTTAATCCGTTTTCAAATACCGGTAACTTCACTATTAGAAATTAGCAGCAACAATGATTAAATAAACTTTATTACAGTGTATAATTATATTTGTAAATTACAATGTTATGAATTGGCTTAATAAACCTCATATAGATTATTTTAACACATCAAGAAAGAAGAACCCTAAAAATCTCAAAAATACAAATCAAGCAATCACTTTAATTTGTTACTTTTTATAAAAGAAGCATAAATAAATTTTTTTACCTGTTAGATGTCGTTCACTTTAATCTGTTCCGATTCCGGTGCCGCCGTGCCGGTAGCAAATCCATATGAGAAAGAAAGGAAAGGTAGGAGCTTTTTACCTTATTTGTATTTTAACCTAACTTTGAATAAAAAAGAAAAAATAAAAATTAATTTTAATTTAAAATAAGGATGTTTTATTATTTAATATATATGAATTAAAAAAAAATTGAGGGGTGGTCTTGGGCTTCCCACGTCCCCCTAATTCCGCCACTGTGTGTTATATAAGGAAAGAAAAAGAGAGATGTTGAAATCAGAAGAAGTTTAAAATTGAAAAGATATAGAAAACATATATACCAGTTCCCTTTATTCTTCCATCATCATCTACTTCCTCATTAGAGTAATGTTTCATTGACACAACCTTTTCACCCTCCATTTTCACAAGATTAATTAATTAATGTTCCAACCCTGTCAAGTATCAAAACGAAATTTAGAAAATATCATCACACATCTTAATTATGAAAAGAAAATATTTTTTTATTATAAATGTGTTTATACTTTGTTTATAATAATATTTAGATAATACATAACTCATATTTTTATAGAATTATTACAAAATAATTGATTCAGTTTTTATAATATTTAGATAGTTTTCTAAAATGATTGATTTTTTTAAAAAAATTATTATGAAAAATTATTTTTTAAAATAATCATATTTTTCAACTAAAATACCAAAAAAATCATATTCCTCCATTAATTTTTAAAATACATCAGTCTCAAACAAAACAAAAAAGTCATCTGTAGCACTCAAGTCAGACGAATTAGCACTTGCATTATACAAATTATAAGGTGAGCTAATTGAAGTTACGCCACCAATAGTCTAGTCAATCCAATTGACGCACATGTATTGACGTTAAGACGATGCGCCAATTCATCCGACGCCTATGTGTTGCGACTTTTTTTTGTAAAATATTATATTTTAGTAGGTATTATTTAGTATAAATAGAGATATGTCTTCTATCACTTTTTACACTTCTCATTTTCTTCTTAATATTTTCTTCACTTGTTCTAACATGAGTAGTGAAAGACATGGACATGTTTTTTTTAGAACCAAGACTCTGATAAAGATGCATTTTTAGAACATCTAGAGTTCCGAGCAGTTTGAGAAGAACTTGATCATTTGGTTAGACAGAGGGATTAATGACGATGAAAGAATTAGAAGAATTGAGAGATTTATTTCGTCATCTCTATTTCGGATGACAATGATGATATCTAGCGTATGTGGGTGCTAGTTAAAGATGACAATGATGTTAGAGATATGATGTCTGCACCAGATGATATTATTTTTATTGTTTTATGCTTTTAGATATGTTGTAGTGTTAAGTATTTTTATTTTTTGTTTGTTTTGTTGTTTTAGGCTTCATCAACGAGTCTTAATCGACGTTGTCATGCCAACCGAATCTAAACCAGCTTCTAATTATATGAATTGGTATAGATCGATTACAATTTGATTTTTCTCTAAAAAATAAGTATTTATACGACCCACGCCAAATCACTTACACACAACAAGATTCAACATCTAATCTCCAATAAAATTATCAAACCACACAACACCCTACCCAACAAAATTATCAACCCACAACCAATACATATCATACACCCAACCATAAAAATAAATAGCATACTCCATACCACCTCCAACATCATGATTATTATCAAAACTCCCAACAAACATGTATCACCAACACATCCTCCTACCATAGCCAAACCTCCCAAGAAACATATGACATCAACACTTCTTACCATAGTCAAAACACCTAAACATCACAACACGAAATCATCCAACAAACATATGGTTACAAAACACCACAACAACTATTTCTTCCTTTCTCCAACGAATTATTCACACAAATTTCTTCATTCAATAGACCAGGTTGTTCACCAATAACCCCGTCAACCCAAACAACACAACTCAATTACCACGACATGGGCAACAAACTCAATTACGGCAATGCATTAATATAGACACAAGACTGCGTAGAATTACAAGAAACTCTTAGGAAATCTAGTGATGGTGATGTTCTGTGGAGCTCGTATCAAACACCTCAGTAGGTGAATTAACAAAGACATGTACGAGAAAGGGTACCACAGGGTGTGGAACAGGTGACATGTGTCGCGGTTGGAAAAACTATAGAGTCGCCACCATCCTTTATTCGTTCCTAAGGAACAGGGAAATAATGATAAAACCTAATAGTTAGGGGGAGAGACTAGGTTCGGGAGTCGGTTAAGTAAGGGGGAGGTGTTAGGTACCTCTTACCTCCATTGTATTCAATGGGATCCTCCTACAATTCTAGGGCTAGTGTATGTTTTTAATGTGTTTGCTTGATTTCTAGTTAACTATTGATTATTATTTATTTATAGAAGGTATTACATTTAAATGGACGAGAGACCCAAAAAAGTTTTTTATAATTGTACTCGCTAGAGTTTACAACTCTATGACTACGTACCTCTGCATTAGGCGAGGGATCAGAGTACCGTAGTTCTTCTTGAAAATGTTGATTGGTTGGTTCTTTTTATCCCTTGAAAATTCTCACGCATCGGGGGCGGAAAAATGATTTTAGAAAATGCCTCAATACACTAGGGTAGAGGTCTTACGATTTGAAGTGAATTTAAATTGATTTTATCCCTTTATCCCTTGCAAAAAATATTGTTTTAATTTTATTTAAGAAAATAAATTAGGAGTCATATTTGTGTATTAGGCATATCTTTTTATCCCTATTTTAATCCTGATTTAACCTTTGATAACCCCTTAATTTTATCCCAAATAATATCTCATGTCTTTATCCCGTTTTAACTTGAAAATATCCTTTAATTTGATTAATAATAATATATTAAATATGATAAATGATATAATACAAGATCACTCACATTTGGATGTCACAAGAGATATCTTTTATCCATATTTTGTCTCATGTTTACATCCCTTAAACCTTAATAATTATCCCTGATTCTATTCACTAATTTCTGATTTAATTAACCCTAATATAAATAATATAAACCCCTAATCAACTAAAATATTATTATCATAATTAATTAATTAGATAAACATGTCATAAATAAAAATAAAAAAATAAAAAAAATAATTTTTATTTTTATTTTATTTGAATTAATCCTAAATATTAAAATAGATAAATCATAATTAATAACTAATTAAGTAATTAACTAACTAAAAATTAATAAAAAACGAAGGGGGTGTATTTTAAACAGAATTAGCAACGGGCTTGAAAATGGGGGTAGGGGCAATCAACAAGGGGCTGGAAAACCCAATGCATTCTGAAGCCCCCAATTAAGGGCAGTCCACGGAAAGAGTCAGCGATTGACTCTCGTCCTGGAGTGTTGGATCGATCCAACGCGATGCACACACATATCTCCAGGAATGTTGGATCCTCATACCTGGTCAAAGTAATTGAAACGGAGGGATCATATGGAAAGTCAAGGGGTGTACACAATGTTTGCACGCGTAGAGAAGCATCAGTTGACTGAGATAGTCAACTGATCTGAAGGGCTCGGAGAGTGCCACTTGGATGGCATCGGAGAGGTCGCGGTGATGGTATATAACCCTCACCACCTTCAGTGTCCTCTGATTCTTCACTATTCTTTCTCTCTCTTCTCTCCCTTCTCTCTACTCTCCCCTATGCTCTTTGACTTCTCTCTAAACCCAACCCTCTCCGACCACCTTTCACCACCACCCAAAACACCACTGGACCACCACATTCATCATTTTCATCATGAACATGATGAACATCAACCCAGAAATGCAACCCCCGACCCAGAGATCACCGTCCCCGCCCTAAAACCATCGTGAGCCACAAATCTACAGTTGAAGCTCAATCGGGATCTTCAACCGATGTTCATCTTGATGATGAACATTAACCCAGAAACCCTTATATCTTAAGAACCCTAACCCCAAACCTATGAACCCTAACCTAGGTTTGTGATGAACCATAACCCTACCTAGGAAGCAAAGAACCCTAGGGTTCATGTGATGAACCCTAACCCCAATTTTTCCAAAAACCCTAAAATTTCACTAATTCAAACTCTAAGCCCTGGCCGATTCGTATATAGGCATTCCCCAAACCCCAATCCAACCCTCAATTATCAAAATCAAACCATAACCCCCATTTCAAATATCCAAAATTTGAAACCACAACAAATCAACGCAAACAACAGTTCAAAGTAGAGTATGAAATTATGAAGGCCAACCTACGGAATAGAGGCTTATTCCGGTGACGAAGTAAATTCTAAGTTCTTTCCTTTCCTTTGTTTGATATGATTGCTTCCTCTCCCCCCTTTAACTTCCTCTTTTTTATTTCTTTTCTATGCAAGGTGTTGCTGGATTGGAAAGAAGGTCAGCTCTAAAGAATTAGGGTTTCAATGTGAAACCCTAATCTCTATTTGAATTCGAGCTTTACGTGACAGATCGGATTTGCAGCAGCAAGTATTCTTTTAGGGTTTTCCTTTTTTCCTCCTCAATACAGTTTTATTCTTTAGTTTTTATAGTGTTAGGATTAGGTTTTAAATTTAATTAGCTAATTTGTTTTAGGAAACTTTTGATGTAATCAGATTCTTTGATTCAATTAGAAATTAGGTTTTTTGATTCAATTGTGTATTTTGGTCCAATTTACGGTATAAAATAGTTTCTCAATGTATATGTATATCAATTTAGAAATATTTGATTGAGATTACAATTTCAACATTTTGATCCCTTATGATTTTTGATTTTATGCCAATTAGGGTTTCTGAGGAGGACGATGATAGACCTGGGTCACACTTGACCCGGTTCAGGGAATGGGTACTGGGTTTGACCCAGTTGACATGCAGGTTATCCAAATAACCAAATTACGAAAATGAGTCTGGACCAGGCCCAACTCAAATTTCAAACAAAAACCCAATAAGATTGGGAAAAAAACGATAAGAAGCCCAATAATACTAGTCATTTGGTATTTTAGTGATAATAAACTTAATTATTTCTAAAGACTTGGATTATTTTACTAATTTAATTAACCTAATACTCATCAACATCAGATTAATTTAATAGACCAATTTAATCTAACACTTAGTTAAAACCAATTTATTTACTAGTATGATCTAATCAACATTTTTACAAATTAACAGAAGTTAATTTGCCTTTCTTAACCTGTATCCAGTTAATCCGACTTAAATAATATTCTAATAATGAAAAATAAATAATAATATTGATAATAATAATAATAATAATAATTAATAACTAATAATTTAACTCTTGAAAATATAACTATTAAATTTTGAATACCTTAGAAGTTGATCAAAGCTGATTAATTTTAAAAAGATCCAATTAAAATACCAACATCAACCCAGGCCTACCTAAAATAATTTAATATTCTAAACAAATTTGTTAAAAATAAATTCAATTAATATTTAAATATTTATCAATAATCGAAGTCAATCTTAGCCCTAATGCCATCCTTAAAACCTGATTTAGACCTAAACGAACAAACATAAAACTAAATATTCTCATAAAAAGTCAAAAAGACCCCTTTAACTTTTTGTTATTGGGGTTGATCCGGTGAAAATAGAAAAATTAGGTAGTTAAAATTTGGGTTACGACAACATGTATGACCAAGTCGATCATTATCATTAAAGTAAAAAGTATTCTCATATGTAATCCGATTAAAATTAAATATTATTAGTATTTAGTCAATATTTTTTAATTAGTTAATTGTTTTAATTAAAATACAAAATTATGAAAAGCTGCAAAGTGTTGGAGTCGGATGAATTTTACTTTCTTTGAAAATCAAAGTGCATGTAACAACCCATATAATATATACCTAGAATAATATCATACAAGTGTTAGTAATTGGTACTGATCCAACATAAGTGCCTAATGGCATCAATATATATACATGTCCGAATATGAAAACATCAATGGAACATGTTATACAATAATGCCTAAACAATAAAAATCTAAGAACTATGTGCAATATCTTCATTGCACACAACTCCACAGCGGAAGATCAGAATAATTGTGTCCCTTGAAACATCCATAGACAACTTCTCTTAGATTCAACCTGCAAGGAATACCTGAAAAATAACAACAATAATGGGATGGGATAATAATCTCAGTGAGTTCTCATATCCTATGGGTCCACTCGGCTCTACATGGTCCCTACTCGATTCTAACTCAAGTTTTCACCTCCCGTTACATGTGCATCATTCGCACCTTGTAACTAGGACTTGAGTAACTACGTGATAATCGCAATATATGGAAACATGTCACTTGAGTGCATCCATTCAACAAATCACTATTCGGATTTACGAAACATCAATCCCCGAACGGACTTACGTCTAAGCCAGGCACGGTTCATGCATGCTCGTATGATTCGACTTTCGCGGTGGATATTGGGTCCTCTATGAGGCTTAATCCCCAGTTCAAGCGACTGTCACCCGTATGAGACTCTAACCCACTTAGGGTATCTTTCATCGTATGAGACTCTAACCCACTTAGGTGTCCACCTCTCTCCCATGTCCGCCATGGTTGGGGTCAATTGGTATGTGAAAAATTCTAGCATATTTTAATTTATCAAAGAATGAGGACCAATCGATTGGTTGGAACTCCGTACTCACAAAAATACAAAGGAATTAATCGATTGATTCCCAAGGCCAATCGATTGGTATGTGAAAAATTCCAACTTCTTCAAATTCACAACAGAAAGTTCATCCAATCGATTGGTATGTGAAAAATTCCAACTTCTTCAAATTCACAACAGAAAGTTCATCGATTATTCATCCAATTCCAACTTCTTCACAACAGAAAGTTCATCCAATCGATTGTACCCAAGGACCAATCGATTGGTAACATGGCACCAAGGTTGGTATGTGACATCTCCCCCATGTCCACCATGGTTGGGGTCAATTGGTATGTGAAAAATTCTAGCATATTTTAATTTATCAAAGAATGAGGACCAATCGATTGGTTGGAACTCCGTACTCACAAAAATACAAAGGAATTAATCGATTGATTCCCAAGGCCAATCGATTGGTATGTGAAAAATTCCAACTTCTTCAAATTCACAACAGAAAGTTCATCCAATCGATTGGTATGTGAAAAATTCCAACTTATTCAAATTCATAACAGAAAGTTCATCGATTATTCATCCAATTCCAACTTCTTCACAACAGAAAGTTCATCCAATCGATTGTACCCAAGGACCAATCGATTGGTAACATGGCACCAAGGGAAGTATAAACACAACAAATACATCATAGATTCACACAAATCCTAACTCCCAAAGCATATATTATCCCCCCCCCCCCCCCCTCAAAGCTAAATCTATCTAAGAACTCACCTCTAACACTTGAAGATGGTGAAGATCATGAGTAGAAAATGGTGATGATGATGATGAAGATGAAGATGACATGATGGTGGTGGTGGTGGCTTCTTTCCTTCCTCTTCTTTCTTTTGTTTCTTTCTTTACTGGTTTTTCTTTCTTTCTCTTCTTCTTATCCACTTTTCCTTCTTTTTCTTATAACCACACAAATATATAACATAATATATATATATATATATATATATATATATATATATATATATATATATATATATATATATATATATATATATATATATATATATATATATATATATATATATATATATATATATATATATATATATATATATATTAATATTAATATTAGGTAGTAATATAAAATATCTCAATTGATATTTTATCTTCCAGTTACCAAAAATGTCTTCTCTTGTACTTATTAATATAGGTATGTCTCTTTTATTAATAATTAATCTCTTCATGGTTCATTGGTTACTCTATTGGTCCCAACTGACAACATTTAGAGCACATAGGAACTCTAATTATTCCAACTAAAAAAAGATAGAGTACATAGAAACTCAGTTGGTCTCAACTGACAACTGATTGAACATTTAAGGGAATATAGGATATTACAGTATATGTGCCAATTGAATTGATTTGCCCAACTGAAAGCAGCTATTGGATTGACTTGCCCAACTAAAAGCAACAATTGGATTGACTAGGCCTATATGAAGCGCCAATTCGCATGGATTTCCTTCTAAAATGAATAATGCAGACGTCAATTCAATTAGCTTGTGCGTTGTAAATTTTTTGAAACATGGTATCTTGAAAAATAGTAAAAAAAAACATGATTATTTTAGTAATTTCATTTAAAAAATACTCCCTCCATCTCTTTTATAATTAAATTTTAATTTTTTTATTTATTGAATAATTGATGTATTTAGTCTATATATTATTCAAATACATCGTTTATTCAATAAATCCAAAAAATCAAAATTTATTAAAAGAGAATGGAAAAGATAATTATTTTGAAAAAATTCACAAAATAACAAATATTTTAAATTTTTAAATACAACAACAAAATTAATTTTTAATTATAATATATCATTAATATTATTCACATAACTCTCAAATTAATATCTTTCCGTTTACATTTATAATAATAGAAGTGAGAAGACAAATATATGATTAAATAATTAACAAAAATATCATTTAACAAAAATTAATATCTCTCCTCTGATATATGAATGCAATGAAATTTCGACCACATAATTAAAAGTCAAATATATATAAAATACATAAAATATAAGAGATTAATTATTATATATTATCAGTGTAAAAAGATTTACACAATCGATTCATCACCATTATCCGTTTGGATTATTTTTTATAAATTTTTAAAATAAAAGTCAAACTTATTTTAATATTCAATATCTAGAATTTGATGTAAAATTCTTTTACAATATGAATGTATTCCAATTAAATTCAAAATATAAATGAAATTTTAAGGATGTTGATTAACACTACTCCCTCTTAGTCATATTCACACTAGAGGGTGTCTTTTCCCATATTCTGTAAGAACTCTATTGATGTTAAGGCTATTAGTGCAGTCCTCAGGATATGAGGAGTGTGGATGTGACACGTGTTCTTCATTCTCAAAGCAAGTCACCAATAGTGCTCACTTCTTGCTTTAGTTAGAGAGAAAAAAAAGGTGCTAAGCTTTTTCTTGTGAAGTGGATCTTACCTAGATCCATTTGCAAAAAGCCATTATTTTATTCCTTATCTAAGAAAGTCATGGCAATCGAGACTTCTCCTTTTTATTTATTCAAGTCAATTAGAGGTGGACAAATCTGAAACGTTTAGATTAAAATTGATTAATTTATTGTCTTTTTCTATGTAAACAAATTGGATGGAATGAAGTGTTGATTGATCCAATTACTTAATTTAAATAATATATTATTTATTCAATCGAGTTCGAATAAATATTTTGGATTTGTCTCATTATAAAAATTAGATTTATAATATTATTAAATTATTATCATTTTAAGTGTTATTTAATTTATGATTTAAAGTATAATAATGATGAAATTAATATCAAATGATTTTGAAAATATTTTAACATAATAATATTTTTTTCAAAAAATGATTTAAGTGAATCTGTCGAAATTTATAGGTCAAAATTTGGTCTTATGAAACTTCGATCCAAATCGACTGATTGTTCAATCCTAATTTGAATTCATGGTCTATTGGTCGAGTTGGTGAATTTAATAGAAAAACTTAACCCATATTCAAATGGATCAGGATTGGGTGCCTTTAAGGCAAGGCGGGAAAGGTATGATGCGTTTCCACCAATCTTGTCCATCCTATCAATTCAATGCATCAAATAATGTCACGTTTTTCATTTTTTTAATCATGGTTCTTCACAGAAATAAAAGGAAAAACTAAGTGTTCTCTTTCTCAAGATACATCGGTCATGACCCATCCTCCCTTTGATGTCATTGGCGCCGAAGCTTACCTCACCTCCAATGCTAGAGCTTACCTTGTTGTCGTTGTCGGAGCTTTTCTCGCCACCATTCGAATATGATAAGGTTGGTTCTACAATGGTCGATCTATAATCATCTCCCCTTTTAATGGTTTTCCAATTCCAAATCTTCTACATATGGTTGTTGCTGAAATGGTTTCAACTTCTTATTGCAAACATTTACTTTAAACTCTATTTTATGATTTTTATGCAACTGGATTTGATGTTGTTGTTTCTTCCATATCAATAAATACAATAAATATGGGCATTGTGCCTTTCTGCCTTAAAGGTACCAAATCCTGATCATATTCCAACAGTTATCCCTCACCCCTAAAATTCATTTAATTTGAACAAATTACCAGTGTATTATATATGGGAGGAAAAGTAAAAGAAATGAAAAAGAAATTGTATTTTAGAAGACTTATAGGTAAGTTACCTTATGACTACAACAAAGATGATTTTAGACAACAGTTCAAAACTGTGACCTAAGTAAATAAAATCGTTTACTATTCTACTAAGTTCTCCGGAACTCGGAAGTCTTTCTACTATGTTATCAAATCCATATTTTATCTTGAAATAAATACATTAGGGATAACTTATAGGTAAGTTATCAGGTTATTACTAAACAAAATGAGTTTAGACAATAGTGAAGAAATGGCGGCTTAAAGTAAAGAAAGTCGTTGTCGTTGCCTTACTTATTGTATATAAATTTCTAATTATGATCTTTCCACTTTTAGCAATGGTTTTTAAATGTGATTTGACCATTTTTGGCAACGGTTTTCAAGCGGCAGTCTATCATGTCATTGCAAAATGTTGAAGAAAGGAAAGTATCGAAAAACTTTTATATAAGTTATATGATGACTAAATGAAAAACTATAGGAAAACTTATAACCAAGTTATTTGGTGAACAACATGGTAACTATCAGAAAATTTATAACCAAGTTATTTGGTAAAGATTATAATACCGAATAACTTTTATGTAAGTTATTTGGTGAATATATAACCCTACCGAAATACTTGATTGCAATTTATCCGATAAAGAGAAACTATGTACTGGAATTCTTTAAGTAACGTTCTCCGGTACACTAGCGTAGGGGTATAAAATTTTGCAATTTTGAAAAGAAATTAATAATAAATAAAAAGGGTATAGTTTAAATATTTTGAAAAATGCTGGGGTGGAGGATAATTGTTGGAATATAGGGTAAAGTTTTCTTTTAATAGGAATCTTGAGTCTATTATTCCTTTCAATATGGACGTTATTTTTAATCCAAATGATGGTGCGCTAAATTGTTCTCCTAAGACAGAGGATTTTAAGAGGGGGGGGGGGGGGGGGGCAATTTAGTTGTTATTGACTTTGGTGGTAAAATTTTCTTTGCTTCATAAGAAAATGGATTTTGAGATCTTGTCCTCTTTATCAGACTTTTTTGATTCAGTTACAATTAATTAGTTTGAGCCTTGTGCTATGGAGGTGGGTGGTATTGAGGCTTCTTTGGAGGCTAGATCAAGTTCTTCCTATTCGTCTGCTCGCTTGAGAGCTTCTCCTCGTGTCCCTCACATAGAGGATGACATCTATAATACATCCACTACGCAACAATTCATTCAGGTTATTTCTCAAGAGCCCCCGACCAATCCAGTTCTTTCACCAGCTACTCAGACAGGTCCTCAGAAGTCTCTTATTAGACTGGATCCTTTTGTTGTTGCCCATCAATCATACCACCATTCTTTAGATCATCAGGGGGAAGCCATAGGCACATACCCTTTTACATACAATTTAATCTAGTTGCCCCCCCCCCCCCCCCCCTTCGGGAGTTAAGTATGTCCAATCCCTCGTGTGATTTTCATACTACTATCGGTTATTGTTTCCGAGATAGATTCCTACGCCAATTCCAGAGGGAAGTCTAACTTCATGGAGGTTTTCTCTTTCTTCTTTCTTAAAAGACAACAACATCCCCCTTCTCATTCATATTTATTGACTCCGCTACTTATCTTATCATGGTGCATTTTGGTGTTGATAGTTTAGTTGTAAAAAAAACTTAGGATTACTAAGCAACTAAGATGTAAGCATCTGGTGAGTGCAATGATATGGTTAAGGGTCTTGTGGATTTGGATATGAGAGATCAAAGAAAGAGTTTGTCTCGCTCGTCTAGTGGGAAGGGAGATGTTAGTTTGTTCCTTTAATATTATGGGGCTGAGGAGTGGTATTAAAAGGAGGAAGGTTATGAATCTTATTCTTCATAATTCTTTAGAGTGGATGGCTATTTAACAGACATAACTTCTAGAAATCTCTAATTCTCTTGTCCATTCCCTTTGGAGGAATTCTTTTCATGAGTGGAGTTCCAAACCATCAGAGGGCATGATTATCTTTCGATTTAGTGGAGTACTAAAGGGAAAACTCTCTTCTCTTTTTTTGGGACCAGGTTTTCTGGATACTTGTTTAGAGTGAGGTGTTAAGAAGTTAGTATGTTTCATGTTCAACGTGTACTCCAAACCTTTATAAGTTGATAAAAGGTTCATGTGGGAGTATCTTTGTTCTTGTAAGTCCATCCTAGGTGGTGAGGTTTGGTGTGTCCTTGATGATTGTAATGAGATCTTGTCTCCCAGTGAGCGGAGAAGTATCGAGGGCACCTCTATATCTTCGAGTAATGTTGAATGTGTTTCTTTATCATCATTTATCGCTCAAGTGGATTTGTTGGATTTTCCCCTGTTAGATAGAAATTTTAATTGGAATCAACCTTTCGGTGGGGGTTTTAGTAGCTTATAGGGGATTACGGCTCAATGGACTCTCCTGAGAAATATTTCTAATCATTATCATATCATCCTGAAGTATGTTAACTAGTTATGGGGGCTAAAACCTTTTCGGTTTGATAATCATTGGCTATTTAATGATGAGTTCCCTGATTTGGTTTTGAATTCCTGGTTGATTTCTCCAAATGAGTTTTCTAAGGCTTTTGCCCTTATGGGTAATTTTAGATCCCTTAAGCTCACACTCAAATATTGGAATAAGCATGTTTTTAGAGACTTGGATTCTAAGATTAATACTCTCAAGAATGTCGTGTCTAATTGGGATTTGTTAGCCGATAATAATTCCCTATACGCAAAGGAGGTAGAAATCATATATAATGTCATTTGTGATCTTTAGTATATGCTTAAGGTGAAGGGTTCTCAATTGTACCAAAGAGTTAGGACTAGGTGGCTTAAGGAATGTGATGCCAACTTTGGTTTTTCCGTGCCTCGATTAACTATATGAATAAAAGGAATGATATTCTTGCTATTAAGAAAGGCAACGATTGGATTAAGGGAATGGATTGTTGGAATATTTTTATATATGTTATTTTAATATCCCAATGATTATTATATGAGCATATATATTTTAATTATATTAGTTATTTTATCAATTAAGTTCCTTAAATAATAAAGTGATCAAATAGAGTTAAAAGGATGATTAGATTTTATTTAGAAATTATTTAATTAATTAAATAATTGGATATGGGCTCAAATATGAGTGGACGTCAGGTTAGCCCATTTGGGAATAATGGAAACCCTAATTGGTCATCACACTATATACAGACTATGGTACCTAATATACCGTACACAAGCAAATTATCTCTTTTCCCCATCTGAAGAGAATTCGAGGCATAAGGAGTACTGGTTGAGGAAGAATCACAAAATCCATCAACTTTGGGGTTTTAGGATTACCATCTAAGGGAATTTTCTCAATGGATACAGGTATTCTATAATCCATTTATCGATCCTTTAATTTTATATATATTTGATTTATGCGCCTAAATTATATTATAATTTCTTGAGCATGTATGTTTTGATTAATCGTTATTAATCTTATTCCAACAAACGGTATCAGAACATTTTGAAAATTGCCATAATTAATATTGCAAGAACAAAATTATATGTAATTGACAATTATATTATCGTATCGGTGCCTTTAAAATTTATGTACCTAGTTATATATATATTAACATATGTATAAGCATGTTTATATCTGAATTGAATCCAATTTTATTATATCAAACCGATAGTGGTAATCTGGAATTTTGGCGAGTCAATATGTGCTCCTCATCATGTTATTATATTATTTGAGTTTCTCTCCATGTTTTATTTTGAAACACAAGTATTTTTTAGTCGGCAATTTTTATTGATTTGAAACTTGATATTTAAAATAAGTAAAGGATTCAACGTGAATATCAATTTTGGTTAATTATATCAATTTGATGTTTGATGCTTGAAACTTTTTTTTATAACAACGTGAATAAACACACTTGATGCTTGAAACTTTATTTTGGTTATTTATATCAATTTTTTTATTTATTATATTTACATAGATTAAACACAATCAAATATGTTTATTTTATTATTATTATTATTATTATTATTATTATTATTATTTTAACACCCTTCGAGTAGAACCGGTTTGTTATACCGGTATGTACATGATATAAATATAATTATTAAGCAATCAAGTAAACATACAATTTTGACATTACATTTGCAGGTAATGTTTATGTGAATTTTAAAGATCTTCCAAGTTAATTTATTAAATTAAAAATTGTCTAGTAACTTTGATTGGATTAGTTGAAACAACAAGTTGCAAAAGTAACCTCTATTATTTAAATTTGATTCAATTAGAATTAGAAAAGAAGTAGTGTGTAATTTTTTCATGCGAACTGTTATGGTCGGTCAAAAGGAAGACACGGTTTGGCCGAAAATTTACACACCTGTAATGGTAAATATGTAGTAATTATCAAGTTTATCCATGTGGCTAATGATTGAAGCATCCATTATGTGACAAGACTTATTACAAATGTTTGATCATTACGTGAGAGTACCGCTTACAGTTAATTTGCAATCAAAGATTGAGAATTGATGGTGTTTTTGGGTATCTTGTCTAGGTCTTATTAAATTTTCATATAAAGAATATTGCTCATGTCTATATGGTTATTTAGCATGCCTACTAATGTTATTGTATGTTTGTTGTTCTTTTCAATAGATCAAGTTGTCGCTGCTACCGCTCCAAATTTTGTTGCTTAGATTGACTTTATCCTTATGTTGAGTGGGATGAACTTTAAGTCTTGGAAAGAATATGTGGAGATCGTTCTTGGATGCATGGATTTAGACTTATGTTTGAAGGAGGAGCATCCCACCGCCACTGTTGAGAATCCAAATAAAACTAAAATAGAAAAATGGGACCGATCTAACCGAATGTGCCTCATGATGATCAAAAGATCCATACCTGAAATGATTAGGGGCTCGACTGCTGAGAGTGAAAGCGCCAGGAAGTTCCTTGAAACTGTGGAACAATTCTTTGCTAAAAATGATAAGGTTGATACAAGTAATACCTTGTCCAAACTCATTTCAATGGTCTATAAAGGCAAAGGGAACATAAGGGAGTACATCATGGAGATGTCCAATCTCACAACAAAACTCAAGGCATTGAAGTTAAAACTTCATGAGCGTTTGATTGTGCACTTGGTGTTGATCTCTCTCTCTCTCTCTCGGCACACTTTGGGCAATTCAAAGTGAGTTACAATACTCAGAAGGACAAATGGTCTCTCAATGAGCTCATATCTCACTGTGCGCAGGAGGAAGAAAGGCTAAAGAGAGATAAGACTGAAAGTGCTCACTTGGCTACCAGTTCTCAGAATAAAAGGAAGAAATCCGTGGGAAATTTTTCTCAAAATAAGAAGGCAAAGGAACACATTAAGGAGACCACTTGCTTCTTTTGCAAAAAGGATGGACACATGAAGAATGAGTGTTCCAAGTATGTTGCATGGCGTGAAAAGAAGGGTAATTTTCTCACTTTTGTTTGTTTTGAAATTAATTTAGTTTTTGTGCCTAAGGATACTTGATGGATAGATTCTAGTGCTACTACTCACATTAGTATGTCCATGTAGGGTTGCATGTGGAGCCGTCTGCAAAATGATGCTGAAAGATTCATCTATGTGGATGGTGGTAATAAAGTTGCAGTAGAGGCTATAAGGACTTTTAGATTATTATTAAAGACCGGTTTTCATTTGGATATGATTGAGACTTTTGTTGCACCGTCTATTAGACGAAATTAATTTCTATTTCTATTTTGAACAAACCAGGTTATCATTGTTCATTTTGAAACAATAAATTTAGCCTCTCATATGATTCAAATGTTTTTGGTTATGGTTCTTTGAATGATAATCTTTATATGTTTGATATTAAATGTCCTTATAACAAAATAATGCAAATAGAGTCACATGGTACAAAACAAAAATTAAATGAGAATTCTGCCACTTTATGGCATAAGCGATTAGGACATATTTCTAAACAAAGAATTTAGAGGTTTATGTCGGACGGTATTCTTAGATCCCTTGATTTGTCGGACTTTCAAGTATGCATTCAATATATCAAGGGCAAGCAAACAAACAAGACAAATTTCCATGCTGAAAGAGCTAAGAATGTCTTAGAACTAATTCATACTTATATATGTGGTCCTCTCCCTACAGGTTCTTGGAATGGACAATGGTATTTTATTATGTTCATAGATGATTACTCGAGGTATGGATACTTGTATTTGATTCATGAGAAATCTAAATCTTTAGACGTGTTCAAGTCATTCAAAGCTGAAGTCGAACTTCAACTTTAAAAGAAAAGAAAAGTTGTCAAATCCGATTGTGGTGGTGAATACTATGGTCGATATGATGGATCAATGGAACAACGTCCAGGGCCCTTTGCGTTTTTCCTCAATGAGTGTGGCATTATTCCGTAATACACAATGTCGGGAAAACCCAACATGAATGCATTGGCAGAAGGACGAAACCAGATTCTTAAGGACATGGTAAGGAGTATGATTAGTCATTCTTCACTTCCATAGTCATTTTGGGGAGAAGCATTAAAGACCGTAGTTTATATCCTTAATAGAGTACCTAGTAAAGTAGTAGCTAAAACCCCTTATGAGCTCTGGACTGGGAAAAATCCTAGCATTAGAAACCTACACATTTGGGGATGTCCAGCTGAAGCGAGGCCTTATAGGTCTCATGAAGGTAAGTTGGATGCAAAGACAATTAGCTGTTATTTTATTGGATACGCTGAATGCTCTAACGGGTACAAGTTTTACAATCCCATCACTAGAACAATTTTTGAAATGGGAAATGCAAGATTCCTTGAAGATGTAAAGTTTGGAGGGGAAGGAAGCATAAGGAGTGTTGTCTTTGATGAAGAAACTATTCCTCACAATGATCGAGTTTTTGTACCTATCTTTGTTCCAGAAGTAGATTCTGAAACAAACAATGATGTTATTCCTAACATCCCTCAAGAACAAGACAATACAGAGTCTCTTCCCCAAGCACCACATATAGTTCAAACTCAACAACCTCAAGAGCCACCATTGAGAAGATCCACTAGAGAGAGAAAGAGTGCAATTTCAGATGATTATGTTATATTTCTTTAGAAACGTGAGGATGGAATTGCTTTGATTGAGGAAGATTCTATTGTCATACCTTAATTTTTAACCCTAAGATCTCACATATCATTTTCATCTTTTGCATACAAACAAGGTCATGTGTTGGTCCTCCTCCTATTCATCTTTGGGTTTGCTCTTGCAGGGATCACTAAGCACCCCTTTGTTTTACCTTTGCGTTTATTTGATTCATTGCTTATCTAACCACTAATAAAAATACCAAAAAAATATGTCTTTTTTCTCTTAAGTTTATTGTGCAAGGTAGGGCTTCTCAATTCAAATCATCTCAAAGTTTGGTGGCCTACTTCTCAAGAAGGTCAAAGGTTCATGTGTTTATTTCCATGCCTTCTTCAATAAGCAACTTCAAGCTTTGAAAAATATAATCAATAAAAAATCAAGAATGCCTTATTTTCAACCATTATCATCCATAAGCTTTGGAATGCAATAAAAGTCCAAGTGCACATGCTTGTTCCAAGGGATTTGACCTAAAAGCCAACATTTTGAGGTCAAAATTCCAAGGATAACAACTCCTTCAATTTTCAACATTTTTTAGTGTCCCTTTTTGCATATGACTCTTCTCAACATCTTATACAACTTCTTTTTACATGACAATAGAAAATTATGCTTGGAGGATCATCAAAAGTTTAGAGACATTATAGGTCATTTGTGGACTTAGTGAAATTTGACATATTTTCAGGTGACTTTTTTCCAACTTTCAAAGATCATAACTTCTTCAACTTTCAACATATGGAGATAATTCTTCTTTCACAATGTCATTTGGGATTCCATTTACAAGTTTGATTCAAGGACCGAAGTCAAATTATGCTTGGAAGGCCATGGAATTCATTTGGAGATTATAGGTCATCTTCAGCTATGAAGCATTCAAAATTTTCTCAGTTATGGAACCAATATTTTATGCCAACTTCAACACACCATAACTTTATGCTCAAACATCCAAATGAAACCTTTATTGGATCATTCTAATCTTGGCCATGATGTAAACACATTGCGAAAAGAATGGGATCAAAAAGCCTCTTGAACAAGATGTCCCATTGAGTTGAACATGGTAATTTAGAACTGAAGAAATCACCATTGGCCGAAATTTGATCATGACTAAACTCAATTCCAAGCCAAATTAGAAAGTGTTTTAGGCATAAACATGTTTAATTAAACCCCCAGAAGTTAATTGACACTCAAAACGCATCATTTGGCTGAGTTTTGATGGATTGCATGTTACACTTTCCATGCATTCTGCATAAATTGGTTTTGCACAAATTGAGCATCATTTGGCACTTATGAATCACCAATTGCTTCCCTATAAATAGAGGAACATGTTGCCTTCACTTTCAAGCTTTTGAGAGTCAAGAAACCCCTGCTGAAACTTGAAGTTTTTCCAGAAAATTCAACTATCGTGTTTTGAGGTTCAGCTTGTTTCAATCCATTTTCTTGATTTTATTAGCTCCATTGGCATCCTCTGGAGCTTTTGCGACAATTCCCAAGATCTGAGACCTTATGAAGTGTTCTAACCAGATTGAGCTTCATCAACTTCTTATCACCATCTGGATAAGGTAGTTCTGAGCATCATTTAAATTCAAACAAGTTACCACAATGTAGTCTTTCACTCTGTGATGCTTTCCCCTAACTTATCTGGTGTTGATTGATCATGTTCATCATTTAGTTTTACTTTTCGTGGCTTGCTTATTTCTGAAACTTCTTTGAAATTCCCTTTGCTCAATTCACATAAATGAATTTGAAGCATGAGGTTGAATTCGGGATGAGAAGAGGATCACAATGGTGGTGGTCTCGTGTCCTGAAGTTACCAAAAGATGAAACTCCGGTGAGAGTTCACCGGAGAAGGTGACCAAAGTATTTCTCAGGTGGTCTGAGTTTGACCAGACACGCTGGCATTTTGAAATGTTTTGATTGGTTAAATTCGAACTGGATCTTGTGTTTGGCTAGCAGCGCGTTCCACCTTGTCTCTCATCATTTGGAGTGTTGGATCTGTCACGTCAATTAATGAGGCGTGATCCAACGCTCCTGGTTTTTTCTGATTTTTATTCTTTTTCTTTTATTATTTTAAATTACTTTTTCTTTAAAAATTCGTAGTAATTTCACTTTTTATCCAAAAAATCCCAAAATAATTTCTAAATTCTTTTTTATTTTTCTTCATCTGATTTTTATGTTTTCACATTTTATTTCATTGATTTTCTTTTTTTCATGATTTTTCTCTTTTTCCCCTTGTTATAATTGGTTTAAAAATACTTTTCTACATTTTTAAATTCTGAGATTTTTATTTTATGGTTATCATTTTATTTTCAACCTTCCATAATTTTTTTGGTCATTTATTTGGTGTTTTAAAGGACTTTGTGTATTTTCCATTTTATTTTCATTTTAAAAATCATTTAAAAATACCTTTAATGCATCTTTATTTAATTTAATTGCATTTTTAATCTGTTTGATCTTGTGAATTTTTGTTGGCCTTGGATCATGATGATTTTGACTTCAAGTATCATTAAACTCAATGGATCTTGGGTGTTGATGGGGTGAAAAACCTAATCCACCAAAATAGATGATTGATTTTGATGATGACTTGATCAAATTTGTGATTCAATTTGGGTGTGACTTCTTTTGTCACCTTTCATCTTCATCCCTTTCTTTTCTTTTGATCAATTGGATGGATTGGTGTCCATCTTGTTCATGATGTGTGATTGGTGCTTGATGAACTTTCATCATTTCAAATCTACCTTCTAAGTGATCATGAATCATTTAAGATACTTTGGATTGATGCATAAGTTTTTCCTAAGTGTCATGAAATATGGATTGAAGTAATGGACCATCCTCCTAGCCTTTGTGATTGATCATCACCTTTTATTTTATTTTCTTGTAAGGCATAGCTTTAGGAGGATGATTTACATATCATTTCTCTAGCATGTATTAACACAAACACTATTATTGACCGACCTCAGATAGTTGTGACTTCTACATAAGTCCAATTACGATTTCTTAACATAATGCTAAATTTGTCTCAAAGGCAATGGCATTTTTATAAGTGAGATTGTAAGTTTCCTATTCCTCATGGTATTGTGTGAAAATTTTGCTCCTTTTCCATTTGTGAGAGTTAGTGGCATACTTTTTTATTTTATCCAAGTTGGAGCCCTTCTCATAAATGATGTATAAGGTTCATATTTCCATACTTGTGAGTGGATAGTTGAGTGTTCTCCGAAAAGTGACCAAAACATCTTTTCATCTTTGATTGCTAACATCGTTTACTAACAATTTACTTGTATTAACTTTTACTTCAAAGTCATTTACCTTTATGCCTTTACTTTTTATGTCATTTACTTTATATTTTATGTTTAGCATTTCATATCATATTGTTGTCTGATTATATTATTTTGTTCTTTGACCACTTGGATCTTTCTTTTGATAATATTGTAAAGAAGACACTAACAAAAAAACCTAAAAAAGAAGTTAGTTACTCCTAATTCATGGACTTATGATTACTATTCTTGGCATCTTTGTGGAGTTATGGACTTAGAATTAGGATCTAGACCTTTGCTTTGAGACTTGTGACTTGAGATCCTGGAATTCATTTGATACCCTTTAACTTTGGATTTCTCTGTGAAGACTTGGCTTGATTACTCTGGTTTCATCTGACACATGGATTATTGTTTGCTTATTTTGCTTGCTTTAAGTTTAATCCAAAGGAGGGAATTGTTGCTTGAATCATGTCATAAGGCTTGTTATCTCTTGGTTAGATCTTTCTTCTTTAGCTTTTACTTTACTACTTTAGGATAATCTCTTCTTCTCCTTCTCCCTTCTTTAATTTTCAAAATCTTATCTCTTTTTCAAAACCTTCTTGGTTTAACTTGAACGACTTTCTCAATAAACCTTGACTTTTGTCAAGTGATTTTCAAACCCTTTTCTTAATAAGTGTTAATTTATCTTAAGCATGTTTATACTAATTTCAAAAGACTTAAACAATGTCTAACTCATTCAAACCATTTTATACCCTTGCGTACTTTTTCTTTTTTTTAACTTTTTCTCAAGGCATTAAACATGAGTCATTTCCATAGTTGAGTTATAATTCTCCTATCTCCATAGTATTGATGATGATTTTTTTCCATCTTTGGGAGCTAGTGGCATACTTGTTGACTCTTATCAAAGTTGGAGCCCTTCTCATGATGATGCAAAGTTCTCATACTTGTGGGTGACTAGTTGAGCATTCTCCTAAAAATGACAAAATGTATTTCCCAAAACAAAAAAGAATCAAAACAAACATCTTTGTTATTTTTACCATGAAATACGAGGTTATGATCCTCCATTGCACTTTGTTGGTAGACTTTAAAAGTCTTGGCAAACACCAAATCATAATAAAAATGCTTTTTTTTCTCATCTCTCCAATCTTTTAACAAACAACACCCTTTTTCAAGCTAAAATGTGCATATTTTCAAAGAGGTTCCCATGGAGTACCATGGATGTTTAGGGTGATAATACCTTCCCTTTGCATAACTAACCCTCGGACGCTTGTTCTCTTTTTACTAGTTTTGTTTTAAAACTTCTTTGGGTTTTGTTCGTACTTTTTCCCTTTTTCCTTTGGAAACAATAAAAGCGCGGTGGCGACTCTTGCTTTGCGAGTTAAGTTAATCAATAGCTTAATCTCAAAAAAATTACTGCTACACCTATCAACTTTAGTCAAGTTATGCGGAGTCTAAACTCTTAAGTGGTTGATGCTATGAAGGATGAGATGAAGTCGATGGATGACAATGATGTTTGGGATATCATTAAATTACCTGAAGGAAAGAAACTCATTGGATGCAAATGGATATTCAAAACCAAAAGGGATTTAAAGGGTAACATTGAGAGATATAAAGCTCGTCTTGCCACAAAAGGCTTTGCTCAAAAGGAAGGAATTAATTATAAAGAGACTTTTTCTCCAATTTATTCGAAAGACTCTCTTAGGATCATGATGGAATTGGTAACTCATTTTGATTTAGAGTTGCATCAGATGGATGTAAAGACCGCGTTTCTAAATGGAAACATTGAAGAGACAATATATATGGTGCAACCAGAAAACTTTGAATCAGGAGACCTAAAGTTTATGGTATGCAAACTCAAGAAATCCATCTATGACCTTAAACAGGCTTCTCGTCAATGGTAATACAAATTTCATCAAGTAATATCCTCATTTGGTTTTGAGGCTAATCCAATTGATAATTGTGTATACCAAAAGTTCAGTGGAAGTAAACTTGTTTTCTTGGTACTATATGTAGATGATATCCTTTTGGCAAGCAACAATATAGGCTCATTGCATGAAACCAAGAGATTTCTCACAAATAAATTTAAGATGAAAGATCTTGGGGACACCTCATTTGTCTTAGGATTTCAAATACTTAGAGACCGTTCTCGAGGTATTTTAGGATTGTCACATAGGAGCTATATTGATACAGTTCTTGATAGATTCTCCATGAAAGATAGTAAGCCATGAGACACACATGTTGCTAAAGGAGACAAGTTTTGTCTCAAACAGTGCCCTACTACGGATCTTGAAAAGGAAGAGATGCATAAGGTTCCACATGCTTCAGCTATGGGAAGTCTTATGTATGCTCAAGTTTGCACTTGTCCCAACTTAGTATTCATTGTAGGAGTTCTTGGCAATTATCTAAGCAATCATGGTATATAGCACTGGATAGCAGTAAAACGTGTAATGCGCTACCTGAAGAGAACAAGAAACTTCGTACTCACTTATTGGAAGTCAGATAACTTGGAGATCATTGGGTATTCTGACTCAGATTTTGCAGGATGCTCGGATAGTAGTGTTCCACATCTGGTTATATCTTTCTCTTGGCTGGAGGAGCCGCTTCCTGGAAGTCTTCCAAACAGACTTTAGTGGCTCCCTCCACCATGGAAGCAGAGTTTGTAGCTTGCTTTGAGGTATCAAATCATGAAATCTGGCTGCGGAACTTTGTCACAAGCCTACACATTATTGGGAGCATTGAAAGGCCCTTGAAGGATTATTGTGACAATAGTGCAACTGTGCTTTACTCCAACAATAATATGAGTTCTACAAAATCAAAATTTATTGATATCAAGTATCTTGTTATGGAAGAAAGAGTTCAGGAGAAGCAAATTTTGATAGAACATATAGGGACAAACTTAATGCTAGTTGACCCACTAACCAAAGGTTTGACACCTAAGGCTTTTCATGGGCATGTTGTTCAGGTGGGTCTTGGTTTTGAGATTGCCTTTGATTAGTGGGAGTTTTTTTCTCGTTTTTCTATGTTTTATGTTTTGGTTTTGTTTTGGTACAAATTTTATGTTATATTTAATTTTCTGCAGAAATAAAAACTTATGAGGTACTATTGTTATAACAATATCAAGTTTTTTGTTATGTACAAATATTGATTTTTTTTTGAATTGCAGCTAAGGAACTTCAGTTTGATCTCACTAAAGACTTCAGTAGGACCAGATAGAAATATGCATGATTTAGAGATCACATTGCATGATATTTCCATGACACTCATTCATATCGATTTATGTCATCAAGTACATTGATGTGGTGATTGTCAGAGTTTTGTCACATTATACGTTAGTGACTACAGTCGTGATGGTCTCATTATTGATGTATGAGGTGGATCAGATTGTAAAGTTGAAATCTAAGGATAAATAGCAATCAGATGTGCGCCTAAAAAACTGTGATATAGTTATTAAGATATATCGCCCAAGTGAGAGATTGTTGGAATATTTTTATATATGTTATTTTAATATCCCAATGATTATTATATGGGCATATATATTTTAATTATATTAGCCATTTTACCAATTAAGTGTCTTAAATAATTAAGTGATCTAATAGAGTTAAAAGACTTATTAGATTTCATTTAGAAATTATTTAATTAATTAAATAATTGGATATGTGCTCAAATATGAGTGGATGTTAGGATGACCATTTGGAAATAATGGAAACCCTAATTGGCCATCACACTATATATAGGCTATGGTCTCCAATATACCGTACATAAGCAAATTATCTCTTCTTCCCATCTGAAGAGAATTCAAGGCATAAGGAGTATCAGTTGAGGAAGAATCACAAAAGTCATCAACTTCTGGGTCTTAGGATTACCGTCTAAGGGAATTTTCTCAATGGATCCAGGTATTCTATAATCCATTTATCGATCCTTTAATTTTATACATACTTGATTTCCGCGCCTAAATTATATATTATAATTTCTTGATCATGTATATTTTGATTATTCATTATTAATCTTATTCCAACATGGATGAGATTTGGTAGGAGGTCTTGTCCCATTTTTCTAATAGGTTTAAAGAACAGGATGTTACGCGCCCTAGGCTTGATGGGATAGCCTTCAGATCTCTCAATGAGGAGGATAATATGGCCTTGCCATCTCTTTTTCATCTCAAGGAATTAGATAAGGTGGTTTATAGGTAAATTTGCAAGTTTACTAATCTTGCAATGTAGTAATATTGATTGGGTGTTTTCAAAATCTAAAATTAAAATAAATTTGACATAGTACAAAATAATACGAGAAAACATGGCAAGGATGAGAGTTTGATCTTAAATGTTTTTGGTATCCTAAATTGACCTTGTAACAACTATGTTATGTTCATAATGATTAATTAATCTCTAGGTTATCTATTCCTAATACCTTAGCAAATAGACCTTTGAATATTAAATTGATTACTATGAGTATTAGTCAATCATAGATAAACTCAAGCATTTAGTTATCAAGAACGGTTGAGTTTCCAGTTGATGTCCCTAGGCCTAGGTGATGACTAATCAAGAATATTTTTATCAAGCGTTACTTGTTGAAATTCCTTTCTAGCAGGTAACCTAGAACAACTCACAATTGATCAAAAAGAAAACAACATTAAGAACGAATAAAAATAAATCATCACTAAATAAAATACTCAGACATTACAAAGATAAATTCAAAATTACAAGTTTCATAAAAAACATTGACTCATCTCTAGCACTAAGGAGTTTGGCTAATCCATAATCATAACTAAATAAATTGAAAGAATTGTAAATATTACATATAAATTCATGATGAGGAAGAATCAATACAAAAATATGTTGAAATATGTACCATGATACTCCAAGGTGTTTTTTCTCCTTCTATAACCAAGAATTCCCAAAAAAATTAGGTTTCTTTTATTTAAACATGAATTTGGGTGTTTGATTTTGAAATATGCGTTTGGAAACTTGTTTGGTCAGAGGAGAAAAAAGCTTGTTTAGCCTTAGACTTTTTCGTAAATATTGATGCCATGGATGTTAGCTTTTATATGTCTCCGGATACACGTCAATCAAAGTTATGATGCTCTAGATATGATCCAAATATCACACATACATCATGATGTAAAGTGCAAAAAAAATATAATTTATGAATCCTTCTAAAAATATGTCGCGTTCCTTTTTTGACCATTTCTTTGACTTTCTCCGACCTACAAAACACGTTAAACATTTCCCAAATCATCATATTATTAAGAAAATATATTTGAGTTCTTGAAAATCTCATTTGTTGATAAACTTGCAAAACTTACTAAGTTTATTATTAAAAAATACGTAAAGGCTAACAAATTCAATATAAACTTAAGGATATAACATAGTAAAATAGTGACTGACCATAACCCCAAACTTAACTTGTTACATGTCCCCATGCAGCTTTTCAAAGAAAATATTTTACCATATAAACTTAAGTAAAGTCGAGAATTAACAGTGTGTTACCTCTTTGTTCCTTTGTGGTCTTCTCTTACCAGTATCTTGAGCTTCATAAGTTAACCAAATTTGACTAATCTTCTGCATTCTGACTTGATGATACTACTTCACATGTCATCTCTTTACACATTCTCACCAAATCTCTGAAGTGTTTGTGTTTATTTGTTCAAAATTCGCAGTATGCAATATTATACCATAGGCTGAATAAATTCTAATTAGATAATTACACGCATACACACACACAAACACACACTTTTTGAGGTCTTTTAGGTTGTAACAGGGTCAGAGCTTAGGTAGAATATATTTGTATAGTAGGTTAACTTTTGGAGTTAGTTGAATTATTTTCATCATCACCAATGTCTAAAAGAAAGTTCTTATTCTAGGATACTTCTTTTTACTGAATCCTTTGAGGTATTGTGGAGTATTCAACCGTTAGATTACTCATTTGATTTATTTTTTTACTTTCAACTCCTTTCTTTTGAGTAATCTGATATCAACAGTTTTCTTTTTTCTTTGAATCAGTTGAATTTTTCAACTACTTTTTTTATTAGACTTTATTCGTATTCTTTTGTTTTTTCTCAATTTCAAGAAAGATATCCCAAACTTACATGTTGTTATTCTAACAACAATCCCAAACTTAAATTAGACAAAGTACTGAGACATCATCCTTCTAACTCCAAAGAGTATAGGAGAGTGTTTAGGTCAATGTTTTATATTGTAATAATAAAAACAACAAAATGGGATGAAATTATTAAAATGGTTTAACAAAGGAGATGTAAAATGAAACAGGATGTCTAAAAGGCTCGGGGTTTTAAGCAAAAAAATGTGTCTCACTATGTGTAAACAATGCAAGTGAAATCAATGAAGAAAATATACAAGTTGTGAATAATGAGTACATACCAAAAAGATCTCTCATGGTGAAATAAAGTGTTTAGATTTATTTGTCACTCACCTGGTTGGTTAGAGATAAATAGCCTACACACTGCATCTTTTATATGCGGCGTCATAGTCAGCTATGGTAAACCTATTTATCTTTCAGTAAGGCTCAATTAAATCACATTAGAATATTCATAAAATAATTTTCTAGTTGGTATGCATGAGGATTAAAAATAGCTATATTTGGTTGGTTATTAGATAATTACTATTTTACTATGAAATATCAATAAAAAATTAAAAGAAAAACAAGACAACAAAATAAAATAACATAAAATAAAGTAGAAAAAATACCTAATTGAGTTGCCTCGCTTCCGACACTCGTTTAATGTCATTAGTTTGAAACTTCATCATCCAGGTTATGGTGGCATATATGACACAAATTATACATCATATTTTTTCATTCTTTTGTTTAGTAGGAATCTCATGAACTTGAGGTATTGATGATGTTTCTTCTAAATCCTCTTCAATTTGATCTTAGTGAACAAGGCATAAATGGACGTCAATACTTTATCAATTTATTTTCTTTCATCTGCCTTATTGCTAAAATAGTTTTTAGGGATACTTTTTTGTTGAACATATTCTTGTTGGATATCTACATCTTCACAAATTATTGAATTTGGAGTTTCAGCAAAAATTAGATGATCTTTCAATTGCATTCTTTCTCTTTCCCCATATTTCCATTTTATTTCAGTTTCTTCTATCCTTAAATTATCTATTTCATCCGATGGCCTGTATTTTTCTTCATCTTTCTCATATTCTTTTTCTTAGTTTAACTCTTGGCAAACAAACATATCTAGATAAAATTAGCTTCCGAATGTTCTTTTACTTTCCTCTTATATCCTTTAAAAAATTTAATCACATTTTCCAAAGTAATTCCAGAATCAGGCAACCAACAGGCAGGAAATACAAGTGATAATATATCAAGATAATACATTGTTACAAAACTTAGACAATTTATTAGTAGAAAAGTAATCATGAAGCAAAAATAAAATAGATTTCATTTATAATAAAGTAAAATAAATATAAAAACTAAATAAATTGAAAAACTAAAATTTTATCGTATAGCAACAAAATTTCAACTGAAATTAAAATGATCTAGTTCCCGGCAACAACATCAAAAACTTAATCGATAAATTAACAAGTGTAATAATCTTTCAATGTAATAATATCGGGAAATCCCGGAATTTCGATATCAAGGATTGCATGATATTATAGAGTTCATATTTTAATTTAGTTGAACAAAATGATATTTTGGGGGTTTGAGATTGGATGTTTGCAAATGGTAAAATTAAAATAAATTTAACATAGTAGAAATAATATGAGAAAAACATGTCAGGGATGAAAGTTTCATCTTGAATCCTTTTGATATCCTAAATTGACCTTGTAACAACTAAGTTTTATTCCTAATGATTATAGATTCTCTAGGTTATTTATTCCTAGTTCCTTAGGTAATATACCTTTGAATATTAAATTTATTCATATGGCTCAGTAATACAAATAATACATTTCATGACAAAAAATTTACCTCAGTCAATGAAAATCTGAGGTCAAAAGACCTGAAACACGTCATTTTTTAAAAGTTTAATCTTATCCCCCGATTTTGTTAAAATCGACAAGTTATGTGAACTCCGATTCTCAGCTCCTGCAAATTTATGCTTTATTTAGAACCAAAATTTTGTCATTATTTTATTAATCATCTTATATCTTGGTTATTTACAAAACTGACATTAAAAGTTGATTAATAGTTTATTTAAATAAATTAAGCGCGGTTTTTACCTCAGTATTGTTCTCTCAGTTTTTCTAAAAACCAAGATGTGACCTCTGAATAATATTGTACACAATCACCAAAATGTTATGCTTCATTCACTTTTTACGCCCTATCACTTTTCTTCGACTAAAACATCATTTTCTCAACCTAACAAACTGAAATACCATCTTCTCCAAGGCGGAAGGAATCTCGAACCTCAAACCAACAATTTTCTTCAACTCTCTCATATTCACCGGTATGTAAAACTCTCTCATAGAATGTCGGTGTTGTTGTTGTCGTTGTTGTTGTTGTTGTTGTTTTTATCGTCGTTGTTGTTATTGTTGTCGTCGTTGTTATTGTTGTTGTTGTTGTTGTTGTTATTGTCATGGTTTTTTAGACTTAGGGTAATATAGTGTTGTTATTTACTATTATTATTATTGTCATGGTTTTTGAGACTTGGGGTATAATAGTGTTTCTTTTCAGGTATTTTTAGTTGTTGTTGTTTATTATTATTGTTGTATTATTTTGGAATGTCCATTTTTATTTTACTTTTAGAAGCTGTAAGTTATTATGGTTCGTAGTTGGATGAGAGTCAATATATTAAGTAAAGAGTATGAGAATGGAGTTATTCAATTTCTTGAGTTCGTAGAAAAAACCATTTCTAATGATAATAGGATTTTTTGGGGTCCTTGTAAAATTTTCCGAAATACGAAAAAACATCCAAGGGATGATATATTTAATTCTTGTTGTTGTGATTGACTTATTCAAAATTACACAAAATGGGTATGGCATGGTGAAGTGACAAAAAAAGACCTACATCACATAGAGTTGAAGATGATGAATTTATGAATGATATTCTAGAAGATATGATTCATGATATTGGAGTAGATGTTTTTAAGAAATCTCATGTGGAAGATACTTTGAAAAATGACATGGAAGAGTCGTTATATATGGGATGCAAAAAATTTACAATATTGTCAGTTGTGTTAAGACTATTTAATCTTAAGGTAAGAGGTGGTTGGACGGATAAAAGTTTCACTGAATTGCTTGAATTATTGCAAGACATGCTTCCAGGAGGTAACAAGTTTCCGACCCATAGTTACGAGTCCAAGAAGATATTGTGTCAAATGTGTTTGGATTATGTCAAAATACATGCATGTCGTAATGATTATATATATATATATATACATATATATATATATATATATATATATATATATATATATATATATATATATATATTGAAGAATATGAAAACTTGAAGGAGTTCCCTAGGTGTGGGGAATCACGCTACAAGAAGAAGGACAATGGTGCTGAAAATGCTGATGGTGTGACTAGAAAGGGTTTCCAAGGTAATATGGTATCTACCGATAATTAAAAGGTTTAAGAGACTGTTTTCTAATGTAAATGATGTAAAAATACTAGATGACATGCAGATGAAAATTATGTGATAAAAAAATCGTCATATAGCTTATTCATTGCAATGGAATATAATTGATATGTTATTTCTAGATTTTGCCCTTGAGCCAAGGAACCTTAGGTTTTGACTTGCCACCGACAGAATGAGTCATTTTGGTAATTTGAGTACTAACCATACTTCATGGCCTCTTATTCTCATAGTTTATAATCTATCTCTATGGTTGTGCATGAAGCGCAAATATATGATGTTATCAATGATGATTTCGTGTCCAAAACAACCAGGGAGCGACATAGATGTTTATTTAACGCTATTGATTGAAGATTTAAGAATTTTGTGGGAGGAAGACATTGATGTTGATTGTGCGTAACAGGTGATAACTTTAAGTTGCATGCCATGTTGTTTTGTACAATCAATGACTTTCCTGCATACGGTAAGTTATCTGGGTACAGCTTCAAGGGACATAAAGTGTGTCCAATATGTGAAGATGATATATGCTTCCACCAATTAAAAAATGGAAATAAAATATTGTTTACCTTGGGCATCAAAAATTTCTAAGAACTAATCATCCATACCATAGATTGTGGAAGGCTTTTAATGGAAAACATGAGTTTGATATCGCTCCAAAGCCCTTAACTGGGAAGGACGTTTATAAAAGACAACAACATATTAATGTTGTCTTTGGAAAGAAACTAAAAGGGACCATGGAAAAAATATATGAAAAAAGAGGTCGGCACTCTTTGATCTTCCATATTAGTCTATACTCGATGTAAGACATTACCTTGATGTCTTGCATGTGGAGAAAAATGTATGTGATAGTTTGATTGGAACACTTATAAAAATTAAAGGCAAGACAAAAGATACTAAGAAATCCCGTGAAAATATGGTGATGATGGGTATATGACAAGAGTTAGCCCCAAAATATATAGGAAATATAACATATTTGCCCACATGTCATGCTTTGTCAAAAAAAGAAAAAAAGTTTTGGGGATTGTTTGTAGGGTATCAAAGTTCCCCAAGGGTACTCATCAAATATGAAGAAACTTGTGTCAATGAATGATCTCAAATTAGTTGGCTTAAAATATCATGATTGTCATGTCTTGATGTAACAACTTCTACCATTGGCTATCCATGTATTCTACCAAAAAATGCAAGGGTAAATATAACCAAATTGTGCTTATTTTTCAATGTTATATGTGATAAAGTCATTGAACCTGAAAATATCGATGAGTTAGAACATGAGACTACAATTATCTTGTGTCAATTAGAGATGTTTTTACCTCCATCATTTATTGACGTTATGGTTAACTTAATTGTTCATCTAGTAACGGAGATTAGAATTTATAGTCCTGTTTATTTACGGTGGATGTATCCAATAGAGAGATACATGAAGATATTTAAAGAGTATACAAAGAATCATCACCGTCTGGAAGCTTCGATTGAACGGTACATCACAGAATGAGCTATTGAGTTTTGTACAAACTATTTGTCAGGAGTGAATTGTATAGGAATTCTTGAGTCTCGTCATGATGGAAGGTATGATGGTATAGGTATTCAAGGTTTAAATGTTAATACATTTGACTGAGATGTAGTTCTTCAAGCACATTTGTATATATTTAATAACCTTAATGAAATTCAACCTTACTTGACCCTTCACAAAAGTATTATCAAGGAAAAATTCCCCTGAATGAGTGAAAAAATGTTGTTCTCAGAGCATAACATAACTTCCATAACTTGGATTAATGAAAGGGTTTCTAAAGACACTAGTACATCTGACACAATTAAATGGATGTCACATATGCCTAAGAATCATGTACTTATCTAGTTTGAAGTATAAGAATCAAAGGATAGTCGTAGTACCGTGTAAAATAGTGAGGTTATGGTTAAAGTTGAATCCATGTGCTTATCTAGTTTGAAATATAAGAATCATGTACTGACATCTAGAGCGTACTTCATGGTTATTTAGGAGATTATGGAGATTGATTATGTTACTTTTAAAGTGTGTTTATTTAAGTTCAAGGGGATTGATAGTAACACTGGTCTAGAAACTGATGAATTAGGATTCACACGGGTTGATCTTCGAAAGGCGACTTATATGAACAAACCATTTATCATGGCATCCCAAGAAAATCAAGTTTTTTTATGTCATTGATCCTTCTAAAATAAGATGGTCATATATTCTACAAGGAAAATATATTCCTGATAGTGATGAAAATCAATATTTAAATTTTGACACCTCCTCTTTCGCAACTCATGTACGTCTCTAATCATAAGAAAATGATTTTGATGATGATGTGCATGTTATTCATCATGATCATCAAGAGGGGCTTTGGGAAAACAAGTAAGTAAATGTTTTATATCGCTTATATATATATATATATATATATATATATATATATATATATATATATATATATATATATATATATATATATATATATATATATATATATATATATATATATATATATATATATATATATATATATATATATATATATATATATATATATATATATATATATATATATATATATATATATATATATATATATACTCATTTATCTTTTTATATTCTTTTTACTAAAGATTTAATGTTATTGTTGTTGATAATCTTAATTGGTCTCAAATATGGTTCAAACTATAGGTGCTTAACAGTCGGTGATAAATCATATAAGATAACTTTTGGACGGCCCACAAGACTTCAAATTTTTGGTTATTGCTTTTGTTGGTTAATCATTTATTTTAGTTTTAATTTGTTGTAAAATTATAAGGTGTACCTTAGCCATTTTGACTTTGCGAATGGTGTAAACAATGAATATTTTTGGTATAAAGATTATGTTTGAGAAATGGGTAAAAGGTACAGAGTATCTATTTCAGAAATGGTCAAAATATGATTATGTAATAATGTATATGTTTTAGAAATTTCCAAAATATGGTTCTATAATACAAGTTTAAACCTAAATATAGAAAGAAAAAAACAATGTTTTCCCCTCGGTTATTATTTTAAATCGAGGTAATAACACTGCTTTATTACTTTGGTTTCTCAAATAACTGAGAAGAAATATGAGACGTGTCATCTTGTTCTGAAAAATAATAAAAATACAAAAGTTGGGGATCGAACCCATGTGAAGAACACTTTACCCCTTGGTTATTGCAAATTAAAGGGGTAAAGTGATAAATTTTCATGACACTCTTCGTTATCTCGCCTCTGTAGCCGAGGTTAAATCTATTTCGTGTCCGAGGTACAATGGGTATATTTATAGTAGTGACTTTTAATCAATCATAGATAAATTCAAACACTCAATCATCAAGAGCGATTGAAATTCCTAGGGTCGGGTGATAACTAATCAAAAATATTTTTATCAAGCGTTAGATATTAAAATTCATTTCTAACACGTAACCGTAGAATAGTTCATAATTGATCAAAAACCCAAAAGTATTAAGAATGGATAAAAATAAATCATAACCGACTAAAATACTCATTAATTATAAAGATCGACTCAAAATTACAAGTTTCATCAAGAACATTGACTCATCCCTAGCACTAAGGATTTTAGCTAATCATAATTTTAACAAAATAAATTGAAAGAATTGTAACTATTACACATAAATTCATGATGAGGAAGCTTCAACATAAAATTTTGTTGAAATATGCTCCCAACCACTCCTTACGTGTTTTCTCTACTCTGAGGTGTTTTTTAGCCGTCTAGAACCAAGAATTTCCAATAAAATTGGGTTTCTTTCATTTAAATAAAATTTTAGGCTTTGACTTAGGCATACACGTTTGAAAATGTGTTTAGTAGGAGGAAAAAAGTTGATTTAGCATTTTACTTCTTCATGAAAGTTATAGTCTTGGATGTTAGTTTTCATTTATCGTCAGTCGCACATCAATCAAAGTTATGATGTTCTAGATATTATTCAAATACCACACATACATCATGATGTAAAATATGTTGAAAAATATAATTTGTGAATCGTTCCAAAAAATTGTTGCGTTCGTTTTATGGCCATTTTTTTTACTTCCTCCGACCTACAAAGCATGTTAAGCCTTTCCCAAAACATCATATTATTAAGAAAAAATACTTGAATTCTTGTAAATTTCATTTGTTGATAAACTTGCAAAACTTACTAAGTTTATTATTCAAAAACACTAAAAGGTTAACAAATTCAATGTAAACTTAAGGGTAAAACATAGTAAAATAATGAATAATCAGTGTTGTCCCAGTGTGATTGGGATAAAAGTCCAAAGCCTAATGGTTTTTTATTTTCTTTTTTTAAGATATTTTAGAATCTTTTGAAGACAGATGTGGGGATTATGTTTGAAGCGTTTCATGGTTTTGCTTCTTTTCCCTGTACTTTTTCCTCTTTTTTAAGCTCTAATTCCAAAGATTAAGAGTCACACTATTTTAGGTGGTTTCCTACTTATTTATGTGGTTGGATCCCTTCATATGCTAGTAGCAAACCTTTAAGATAATAAGTTGAGAATGGTGATGGATAAGCTGATTAACCCCAATCAAACGGCTTTCCTGAAAGGGAGAGTGTTGGTGATGGGGTTGTGGTGGTTAACTAACCAATAAGGCTTTCCTTATCTTTAAAGTAGATTTTGAAAAGGTATGTGATTTAGAGAGCTAGAGCTTTATGAATTATATGCTTATCAGATTCAACTTTAATGATAAGTGGAGATCCTGGATCAAAGCTTGTGTCTTTTTTGGTAACCTAAAAATGTTTGTAAACGGTTCTCCAACTCCTGAAATTAAGATTCAAATAGGGTTGAAGCAAGGAGATATCCTAGTCTTTTTTATCTTCCTCCTCGTGACTGAAGAACTCAGTGGATTGATTCATAAGACTCTTGATCTTAGCCTTTTTATTAGATTTAAAGTTGGTTATCCGACTTGGAGGTCTTCCATCTTCAGTATGTTGATGACACCTTAATTTTGGATGAGCCTTCGGTCGAGATTTTATGGACTATTGAATCTATCTTGAGGGGTTTTGAGCTCTCCTTGGGTCTAAGGATCAATTTTTATAAGAGTAATCTAACTTGTTTAAATGTTGACCCTTTCTTCCTCAATATCACGGAGTGTTTTTTTTCATTATAATATTGAATATATTCCATTTTAGTATATTGGGTTGCTAGTTGGAGCTAACACGCTGTTGGAATAAATTGGGAACCTTTGTTAGATATGATCTGGAAAAGACTTCACACTTGGTCTCATATGTATGTTAGTTTATGAGGCATGGTTATTCTCCTTAACTTGGTGCTTAATGTTATTCTTGTTTTTTGTCTTTCCTTTCTTAAGATGCTTGTGAAAGTGTGGAAAAAGTTAGTTAGAATTCAAAGGAGGTTTCTTTGGGGAGGGGTAAAAGGGATTTCTAAAATTCTTTGGGTTAAATGGTCTAAAGTTTGTAAGTTTAAAAAATGTGGGGCCTAGGTGTTAAAGCTCTTCGGCAGGTGAATCTAGATTTTATCACCAAATATAGATGGAGATTATTATCGGGTTCTTCTGGTCTTTGGTATGATACTCTTGTTTCATATTATGGTTCCTCTACAGTATCCTCTAAATGCACTGGCAGGTCCTTAGTTCATCATATGGTCTCTTCTTGGTGAAAGGAGTGTCTCTTCTAGGTTCTAAGAAATATGACCCTCCTAATTGTTTTAAGTAGGGGTTGGGTAAGAATGTTGGTCTGTTCATTCAACCTCCTTTTGGAAAGACCCTTGGCTAGGTAGTGTTCCTTTCAAGATTAGATTTCAGAGACTTTTCTCTATTTCTCAAATTCCTAAAGGTATTGTAGCTGAGGTTAGGAGGTGTGTTCAAGGGGTGATTTCTTGGGATCTTAGATTGAAGAGGATGTTCTTCATCCATAAAGAACCACTTGTAGAAGAGTTATTTTCGACTCTCCAAGAGGTTCATCTTAATATCTAGTTTGATTGGTGGATTTGGATATATACTAGAGATGGTTCCTTCTTTGTGTCTTCTTCTTATCATCCTCAGTCTAATATTAGTCATTTCTCTGAGGAACCTATAGAGAATGTTTTCCCAACCTTCCCTCTAATTTGAAAAGACTTGGCCCCCTCTAAGGTGGTGTTTTTTTCCTGTCAACTTATGTGTGGTAGATTTCTATCTAAGAAGAATCTTTTCAAGCGGAAGGTTATTACTGATTTGGAGGGGACCTTATGCGTTCTTTGTGGGAATCAGATTGAGTCAGCATCCCATTTGTTTGTAACATGTGGTGCAATTTCCAATGGTTGGTACAGGGGCTTTAGGTGAATAGGGGTTCTTTTGGTTCTTCCTAGAGATCTTAGATTAGTTTTTCAGTTTTTCCTTTCTATAGGTCCTAAAGATAAGTTTAGAGGTAAGTTCATTATGATTTAGCATGCGGTGGTATGGACTATATGGGTTATCTATAATTATATGTTGTTACCAATTTGTCAATAAATATGAAAGAGACGGAGAATAAGAGATGTGACAATGTGTTGGCTAGGTTTTTTATATTTTAGAATAACATTATTACATTTTATTGGTGCGACAAGTTTTTTAAATATACTACTGATTATACATGAAGAGTTAATATTTTTTTGATATTCTTGCTAATTCTAGGAATGACACCAATTCCATTTCCTGCTGAAATCATAAAACACACAAAAGTCAATAATTGGAGCACACACCACTATAATGAAAATTTGTTGATTAGTTTCTGCGAATATGAATTTATATTGGGAAGAAGATGACGAGTGGCAAAACAGTGGCCATTATCACAAATATTATCCTCCAAATTAACCTAAACAATTTGACGTTGAATGTTAAGGAGCCAATTTTATTTGGGTATCCTTAGTTGTAAAAGTTGAGCATTGCCACTTTATATTAGCGTCCATCTCAACTATAGGAAATAATGGTTGAGCTAACACTTACATCATAATATAAATATCTCTTGTTACACCATTACCAGATCATATAACTAATATATCAATAATTTTAACCTATATTTTTATTTTAAATAAAGTTTTCTCCAATATGATTTATACAACATCTATTGACACTTAAACACATAAATAGAAGCAACACAACATATTATAGCAAAACGCTCCATAAAACACAAAAAGAGAAAATGCATGGTGTGGAAGGATTATTAACAACAAGAAAACCTTTAAAGATGGAGGATCTTGGTGCTATTTACAAGACCAACAATGGATTCTTCTCTCCACTATCACTATAAAGTAAACTCCTTTTCTCTTCCAAGATTTACGGTCTTTCCTTACAATCTCCAAAACTCTCCCCCTTTTTGCACAAAGTGATCTCTTTTATACTAAAAACGCTAGGATTTTGAGTGGGGATATTGACTTATATTTATAATGAAATTTTCTAGGATTTGAGATAGTGTTAGGAGGTAGTGAAATGTAAATTTATGAGAGGAAAGGGTGATGTCAAACTTGGTCCTTATGTCATCTAAATGCATTATGTAAGATGACAAGTGAATTATAAAAGTGGCAAGACAAAAGAGTGAAAGTGAGAAAGTGAAAGAAAGTTATCACCAAACATAAATGTGCTTTTAAGTTAATGCTGGAAAATATCTTTAGTAAACCTTATAACTTCTCTTTTAGCAAGGTTAAAAGGTGCATAAAATTGATGTTGTTGTTGATTGGAAAGATGGATGGTTGAATAATGAAATAGGAAGAAACAAAAGTTTTAATCTGAATGTTGTACGTTATTTCTTGTTGTTATTTTGCAGGTAGAAGAAGAAATAAGATTTATGTTGTTCTGGAAATTTTTCTTTTTATTATTTTACATAACATTTTAAAAGTTTTTTTAATTCTTTTGATTCACAAATAAAGAAATGTAAATATTTTATTTTTAACCTAAACCATAAATTTAAAAAATATAGTAATACTTAACAATTTTAAATACTATTTACACAATGAAAAAGTAGCTTAAAATGAAGAAAAAAAAGCCATTGAAAAGATGGATAAAAACTAAAATGGGTCACTAATTCTAAACTGTTTAAATCGATCTGAAACCCGGCAAGCCGTGAACCGGGAAATCATCGAAATCGATAAAAAAAATGGTAGAAATTGGATCTTTATATTGGACCCGCGATTTGGACCGGATTGAGTATTTGGGCCCGAACCCATTCCAATTCGATTGTTGTCCAACCCTAATTGCAAGGAGCCATCCTCTCACGAACGCTATGTATTTTAAATTTCAGTAATGTTATGGTTACACCAAACCTTACACTGAAACATATACCAAGTACTGTTCATTATATTTATACGATGAACAGTACTTTTTTATAAAATAATATTTAATAAAAAAATTGTTTTTAAAATTATTTTTGTAACAAAAATATAAGGTTTGTCATTAATCAATTTTATTATTGTATTAACCATAAAAAATATATGTTATTAACCACTTATTTTATTTATAAGTCATTAATCAAGTTTACTAATTCATTAATCAATAAAATTCATCACATTAACCAAGTTCTGACATTAAATTATAAAATCATAGAGTTTATAGAAGAATTGTGTATTTCATTATTCTGAACTTGGTAATACATGGCATAGAGCAATCCTATATATAGGGTATAGTTACTTGTATCTTAAGTAACAAAATAACCAACTATCCTATAAACATGTGTAACACCTCAAAATTTGCCCTCCTCTCTTGGGACTAGCATAACATATTGCATATCATTTGTTAGGTCATTAGACATTGCATATTGCATACCATGTGGTTACATTGTGCAAGCCATTCTCCCAAGTCTTGATCAGAAGATGAGGAAGTCAAAGTGCAGCCTAGGGTTTTATTGACTGGTCAGTAATCATCTGAGGATGTGGAGGTCCAAATTAGGGTTTCATGGTTCTCAAAGGATATTGGTCTTCATCTTGATTGAAGTGATACATCATCATCATCATGGTTTGTCATCATCAAGTGTTGAAGCTGATTCCTTGAGATTAGGGTTTTGACCACTGGTCAACCCTAATCAGTTGCATTGGGCCAGTCAGGGCATAATCAGGAGATGGGGTCTATGATGGTTATGGGGTTTATAATATGGTTATTTTGAGCTTATTGAGGATAGGGTTTCATCCTTGGGCTATGACATCAGTTGAAGATTGGTGCTCAGTTGGATCAATGCATTGCCAATTTCATCTATCAGTTGAAAAGTCAACTGTGGTCAACTGTACATGATCTGATGAATTGGGAGGTGGAATTGAGTTGGATACACTTCATTCATGTTGGAACAAGTGTTATATGACATGTCAATGCTCAAGAATGGAGAAAATCAAGTCAGAACAAAAACTGCCAAAAATAGAAAGTGACTTGTAATGGAAGTTTCCAAAAATGGAAAGTTTTTGACCTCAAAATAAAATGTCCAAGGAAGCTTCAAATGAAAATTTGTTCAACATGAAAGTTGTAGATCTTGTTCTCACCTTTCCAAAATGTCCAAGAACTTGAAAATCCCATGTATGGTTGGAAAATTATGGCTCAGTGAATTTCAAAAATGACTCATAATCAGGAGGGCATAACTTCCACATGGAGTGTCCAAATTGGATGTTTTTTATATGCACAAACTCCATTTGACATGTACTTTCATGGTGTATAATTGGATTTTCTCAAAAATGGTCAATGCAAAAAGTCAAATTTCAACTGTACAGTTAAAATGACCAGGGGCAAAATTGTCCAACTTGTGAAATAATTGGAATTTTTGAGTGGGGATTTTTGCAACACTTCATAAATGGCATTTGAAACTTGTTGGAATATTCATAACATGCTAAGGCTTCATGGTTTGGAAAATGGCTTTTGAAATGAACTTGAATAATTGAACACATAAGCCATCACATAGTGAAAATGAGAAATACACCTCCAATGAGCATGCAACAAGTGGCAATAGCTCATGACAGGTGTTTAGAAGGTGTATGAGGTGGCAGTGAGCTGTCATGAGCTGGCATGTGAAAATACAATTTTGCCCCTAGCTTGAAAGTGACATTTTCACTAATCATTTCCAATTGATTAATTAGCATGGTTAAGCATGGATTAAGGTGGCATATATATTCTTAATCACATTCTAATCATAACAGAATGCACATTCATCAAGATCAGATCCAAAAACCTTCCACATTCTCTCAAATTCCTCAAGAACACCAAAACCAAAATCCATCAAACTTCATCAATTTTTGATCAAACTCGAAATTTCTTTTTGGTTTGGTCTTGATTCATCCTCATCATCAACTGTTTTTGGACGTTGGAGCAAAAGGAGATGCAAAACACGACTGTCCAAGTGAAGCTCCATCAATGGTGAATCAAGAATTCGCGCGCTAGGAGTGGAATCAATTGAACCTGAGCCTGGAATTCAACTTCTTGAAGCTTGTTTTGCATCTGTTTTGACGTTATAAGCACGAAGAACACCAATTTCATCGCTGCATTCCAGGTACGTGAGTTTTTCGAGTGTCACGATTCTTCCAATGCTTGGATGCGTTTTGTAGAGCGTAGAACGTAGGTCATCGTGATATAGGTAGTTTGTGAAATGGATAACTGTAGCATGTGAAATCTGGAATTTAAGTTTCGAACCAAAACCCTAACTCGATCGATCCGTGAGATTTAGGAACTCTTAGGTTAAATTAGGTTCATATTTGGTTTCCTCATGTTGAGACGGTTCCAACGACTATTCGTTTGTGAGTTTTGGTGGAGATTTCATGTTCTTCGTGTTTTGCTTTTTCTGGAAATTTTGGGCGAAAGTGACGATGAAAAGAGTGTTCGATCCAAAATTCCATTTGAAAATTCAAATGAGACGTTTCCCGCCCCCGCGTTTCACAATTCCAATCTGCCATTATTTAATTTAATTAATTTATATTAATTCAAATAAATCATCAAAAATCATAAAACACTTTAAAAATTCATAAAAAATCATTAAAAAATCAGAAAAATGTAGGAATTTTTGTGTTGACTTCCTTTTTGACTGTAGAATTTTATTGACCTATTGATTGAAGTTGTGCTTGGTGGAAATTGTGTTTGACCTAGGGGTGTTTCACTTGTGTGCATTTTTGATACATTTTGCCATATCCATTGTGAAATCCTCATGCTCTAAAATAAATGCTTGAAAATTTTTGTGGTAATTGTAGACTGGTTGATGGTGATTTACATGTACATTTTGTGAATTTTTGATTCCTGTGGATTGAGTTATGAATTTTGGAATCTAGGTGTGACAATTGGTGTCACACCTCATTGTGTCAACTTGCTGGATTTATTTGAATGACCTAGACTTGTTAGAATGGAATGAAATTTTGCATGGATGTTCATTAAAATGTTGAGATGCTATGTGTATTTTTCTGGATTTTTCCATTGCATTTTCAATTTGATTGCTATTTTTCATCTCTGTTGGTCAAATATGCAAGCTTGTGTGACATAGGTTGGTAGATCTTATGTGAAATGCTCATATGGTATTGAATAATCATGAAATTTGGTATGGTTGTTGTAGACACATGGTATGACATCCCTGTTTTGGTCCCAGTCATTTCTTTATTGTTTTCATTGAATTATGAATTTTTGAAGTGAATGCATGTGTTGATATTGTGATTTGGAGCATGTAATTGTGTCTGTTTTTGTTGATTTTCATTGACATGGTTTCCTTTGTCCAATTAAGCTAAAATTTGACATGCTAGACCTAGGATATGTCCTGTTTAGGTGTAATTTATTTGAGATTTTTTGGATTTGTTTTGATATGGATTTGAATGCAATAGTTCTGTTTGGATGTTTGGTGTTCCATTTGAACTAGTTTGATTTGTTTTGTGCATAAAATGAATATGGTGGATGATATAAACATGGGACTAATTGTGTTGGCTTTTGTTTGACATTAATTTGACTTTGGTTGGATATCCCTTGCTGTTTAGGAATTTTTCTTGCCTTTGGACCCTAGGCTTGGCCTAGTGGTCTAGTTTCTAACATTTGATTGAGTTTTCAGGATGAAAAGGTGCAATGCTTATGGAGAATGATCCAAGTCAATTCAATTGATGTTGTTTGATGTTTGTACACTAACATAACTTTGTTTTGTAGGTTGTGAAGTTTGGGCTTGAGCTCATAGCTTGCCTTTGTTGTGCATTAGTTTGTATAGTCTGACTGATTAATATTTGCTGTTTATTTTTGCCTGTCTGAGTACTAACTGTGTTTGACTGTTTCCAGGTACTTTTAGTTGCTCAGTTCCTTGTGAACTTTTGCTTTGCTTTGCTTAAGCAACTTGCATTGAGGTATAACTTCCTAACTTCATGTAGTCTGGAGACCCGGTCTGTTATTTGACCGGGCAAACTGTCTGAAGTCCTCCTTAAGAGGCAATGTTTGTGATTGTTTAATATTGTGCCTAAGCAGGTAAAGTCCTTAATCAAGGCAATTGGTGGAAGGTAGGGATATGCAATCTATCCCCCACTATTCAGTTGAGTCTTCTCCTTGCTCCCATTACATGGTTGTAGCATTGAGATCACAAGCCCAAGATCTTGTGCAGTGCACATTGTGTCAGAGTCTCTGAGTATAGAAGGGTTCCCCCATTCTGGACCCATGCTCATTTGTCAGAAGCTCTCCCTGGTCAGGGATCAGAGCTGTGAGGTCTCATCCTCACTTCACCTTTCATCTGCTTCACCTTAGCCTCGTAATGGCAAGGTTAAGAGCAAACACAGCCCGTACAGATGACTTGCTGAGGCAGTCAAACCTATTGTGTGAGCCCACTTGTTTGGTTATAGTGCGTGCTATGTGGATATCTGTTTGAGATGCTTGTTCTCATTTGATGTATGCTTGAGTTATTTTGTACGCTTGTATGCTTGCTTCTTTCCTGGATAGGAGTAGTTTGCTTATGCAAGTAGGATAGAAAACTGAACTTAGGGTAACGATGCATGACAACACTAGGCTCGAGTCCAGCTCCCTAGTAGTGTGTCTTCCCCTGGTTTCTGGCTAGTAATTCAGTCCCTTGAAGGGGAACTACATCGCCCTGATCCTCGTTCCAGACGAGGTATGTAGGCAGGTGGTCGTGCGAGACCACTCCGGGCAACCTTTTTCTTTTTTGCGTGTGTTTACTTGTTATCTGATTGTGTTTGGTTCGGATGCCGACGTAAGTCCAGTAATTGGCTGTCGGGCTCCACGTTTGCCGTTTTGTGCGTGTTTTGGTTCGGATGCTGACGTAATTCCATCTAGTGGTTGTCGGGCTCCATGTTTGCCACCCTTGTTTGTTTGTATGTTTTGTGTTGTTTGGCGTGCGTAAGCCGAACTACAGTGGCTCTGATTCTCGTTCCAGACGAGATATGTAGGCATAGGATGCGATATCCTATCGAGCTCCCTTCTCTTAACCCCACCTGCGTTCCCTGTGTGTGTGTGTGATGTTTAGCAACCTTTTCTTTTCTTAGAACGTGGATCCCGTCGAGTACGACGGACGTGAGGGGTGCTAATACCTTCCCCTTGCGTAACCGACTCCCTTACCCTTTCTCTCTGGTCGCGAGACCATTTCCTTTCCAGGTTTCTCTGAGCGTTTCCTTTCCCTATCTTGGTATAAATAACGCGCAGTGGCGGCTCTGTGTTGTGTTTTTATTTGAGCTTCGCCGGTTGATTTTTCGCAGGATGCGACAGCTGGCGACTCTGCTGGGGATTTCATAGATGTAGACCTGTGCTGGTCCATCTTCCCTAAGCGAGTCCTTCCTAGCGTTCTAGGATAGTTTAGGTTGCTTGTTCTGTGTTATTTATTGCAATTATTATTCTAACCAGTGTATATATTTGCATAAATATTTGCATGCATCATACTATCATGTTGCCGTCCTCTGTGCAGGTGGTTCCTCTGTTTGGGGTGGGTGTTCTGAGTGGGGCTAAAACCCAGGCCCGAGTATACACCTAGGATTAGTGTGGTCTCGCGTTCCTCATTTGCTTTATCAGCATATTGTTGCAACGTGACATGCCACAAGCCGGACGAGGTTCATCTGATAGTGCTTTCCTTTGTGGAATATTCCACTTTGGTTGAGTTACTTCATCTGAACTATTGACTCTGGTGACCGATCATTTCCCGAATCTTTGGTTTAGACGATCTCAGGAGAGCTACAATGGCACACCCGAAAGGGCAAACCCATTGAGTATCTCTGCCCGATTGTCGAGACTATTGTCCGCCTTAGGATGACCTGTTTAGAATTTACCTGTGAGGGGAGGGTGATTCTTACAGATGCATGTTCAGATGTATGCTCAGATGGTGACTTTTTGTTCCGTGGATCAGAGTCCTATTTATAAGTCGGATTTATGGTCATTTATTGCGGTGACGCCGGAGTGCTGTCCGTGATATTTATCAGTGGGGATCCGTTTATTTCAGGATTCCCCGGGCCGATTCAGATGGGTGTCTGCTCAGAGATTGTGGTTTGGTGATGATGATGATGATGTATCTGTCAGTTCCGTTTATTTCGGAACCCTTGAGTTGGATTTGTGGTTGCATATTCCTTAGATGATTATGATCGGTCCAGAGACCAGATTTCAGTGCAGATGATCAGATGACTTGGAGGATGGCAATGCATTGCATTCATTCATCAGCATCATTTCATTTTGCATTTACCTGCATCTAACACATGTTTATCCATATGCAGGGACATTTTTATCGAGATCCTGGTTGAAAGACTTTCTGCTGAGATATGAGGACCGGTTTGAAAGACAACGTTGCCTACAGTTTCTTCAACCCAGAGATTGACGAGTTGAGAGATATGATAACATTGATTACACCCGACCATGTGGGGATGTTCAGAGAGTCATACGGTAGTATCCTGAAGATGGTTTTCAGACTCACTGACAGCGACAGAAGTGCCATTCATACTCTTCTCCAGTTCTATGACCCGGGTCTGAGATGTTTTGTATTCCCGGATTATCTGTTGGGACCTCTGATGGAGGACTATGCCAGTATGCTGGGTATTCCGATCCGAGATCAGATTCCTTTCTGTGCTATTAGAGGAGAGCCTGATGTCCTTGGGATTTCCCGTGCTCTTTATTTGAGTCCGGAGATGGTCAAGGAGGGTTTGAAGGAGAAAGGAAAATTACCTGGATTTCATTTGAGTTTCTTGGAGGCTAAGGCCAAGGAACATGCTGCAGTGGGTAACTGGAAGACGGTTTGTGCCTTGATTGCTGTGAGCATTTATGGTGTCATTTTGTTTCCTAATCAGAAGAATTTTGTGGACCATAATGCTATCAGATTGTTCATACAGAGGAACCCTATTCCTACTCTGATCGGAGATGTCTATTACTCGATTCATAACAGGAATGAGAAGCGATGTGGAGGTTTGATCAGGTGCTGTGCCCAGTTGCTCTTCAGGTGGTTTATGGGGTATTTGCCTTCCCGAGGTGCTTTTGCTTCTATTGATCCTACTGTCAAGTGGTCATTCAGGTTGATGGGTTTGCGGGCTGATGATATAGCATGGACTCATAACGGTATGGCTGGCCGGGATTTCATATATAGCTGTGGGAGATTTCCCAATGTGCCTCTCATAGGTGTTCAGGGTTGCGTTAATTACAACCCGACGCTGCTTAGGAGACAGATGGGGTTTGCCATGGAGGGTCCTCCTCTCGAGCGGGAGATTCAGGAGTCCTTTTACTTCTCAGCTGAGGGCGATCAGGCCAAGCTGGTGCAGGTGTCTGGGGCATGGCGCAACATCCAGAGAAAGGGCAAGGTTCCGTTTGGTAAGGTCAACAGTCGGTATTTTCCTCTATTCGAGGATTGGTTGCGGAAGAGGATAGAGCTCACACTTCTACCATTTCCGGGAGGTGATCTTGGGTGTCCTAGGATTGAGGGTCCAAGTTCTGCTGTCAGTATGGAAGAATTCCTCGAGATGAAGAGGGCCAGAGATCAGTTGCTTGCAGAGAAAGCGGATTTGGAGATGACTGTTGCTCGGATTCAGACGACCAACCAAGAGATTAGAGTGAAGATGGAAGATCAAGACAAGCGACATGCCCGGGAAGCAAAGCGCTTTGAGATGGATACTGCCTACTATGGGAAGGTTAATCAGGCATTAGCATCATCTACCAGAGAGCACGATATCACCAAAGAGAGATTGGCTAGAGCTTCACAGATCATTGAGGATGAGAAGCGGAGGCAGACTCTCGTGAGAGATCAGAGAGATGCCAGAGCCAGGGCCCTTGCTGCAGAGTGGGAAGCGGAGAAAGCAAAGGTCGTCGCCGAGAGAGATCATTACATGGCAGAGAGAGATCACTACTTCAGGCAGATGAAGATTCACCAGAAGGAGGTGGGGAGATTACAGCAGGAGAATACCGAGCTCAGGTTTGCCGCAGAGTTCGCGAAGATGGTTGATGATATAGGGCCATCTGTGGGACTCTCATCAGGCTAGCTTTTCATTTGTATTGGATTACCGTCAGGCTTGTTGACGGAATCTACTTGCTTGTATTTCTTTCCTGATTCTGGAGGATTGTATTTGAATTCTATCTGGTTTGATGTATGACTATGGCACTGTTTGTGCACTTTTGTTATGTGATGGTATTTTTCATTCAGTGGTTGATCTTCAAGCTTTATTTGCTTTACCGTATGCACTCACACAAGCACACACATGGTTGGGGTATTCATACTAAATCATATATCTCTGATATGAACGGGGAAGTCAAATGTTGAATGTCAGAATATTGCCGCCGGATTATTATTTGTCTCAATGAAGCCAGGATCAAGAGACAAAGTGTTCCTCATGTGGATGGACATTGCATTCATGCATAATAACTTGTTTTCTATTTTGCAGGTGTCAGTTTCTAACCTGTTTGATTGACACAGGAATGATGAATCCGTCCAACGCCGACGTTCTCGAGCTGAAAGAGAAGATGGGAGAGCTGATTCATGTCATGCAAGAGTTCGCCTTGGGGCAGAAAGTAATTGCCGAAAAGGTGGGGAGGATTGAAGACTGGCTGAAGATGGGGAACATGCAAGGAAACGCTTCGTCATCTGGACCGAAGAAATCTTTTGGTAATGACCAGCACAAGGATGAGGGTGAATCGAGTGCTGTGTACGCCCAGAGAGGACACGGTAGGGGTCGTTACTACCAGTACACCGCTGCGGTAACTATTCCTGCTGACAATCAGCCTGCACAACAGCAACAGCAGCGTCAGCCATTTCAGCGGAGGTCTCAGAGGGTAGGATATCCAGTCAGGAGGAGGATGAGTGATCGGCATTTTGACAGGCCGCCTGTGACATATTCTTTCCTATTGAAAAAGCTGAAAGATATGGGGCTGGTACAGTTGAGGACTTTGGCACCTATGGGACCTGATCAAAGGCCAGCCAATTTTGATGAAAATGTCAAATGTGAATTCCATTCGGGTGCTCCCGGGCACAGTGTAGAGGACTGCAAAGCTTTTAAGCACGTAGTCCAAGACCTGGTGGATTCCAAGGCCCTCAATTTTACATTGTCATTGAATGCTGATGCCAATCCCATGCCGGCGCATGGACAGGCGATGGTGGGTGCAATTGCTGAAAATTCAGATCGCGTCTGTGCGATGGGGGAAGAGACTGACAGTGACTGTGAGCTGGAGTCGTGGATAAAAGCCTGCGTACCAGGAAACTGGAAGGCATAAGAAGATCAGCACTGTTACTCAGCCTGAAGAGTAATGTTTCTTGTTTTCAGTTTTCTTTGCATGAAAGCCTTGCGTGTTGCCCGACACGTAATGGTCCATTGTAAGGGCCACCTCATGTTCATAATTTGCATTTTCTGCATCATTAATAAATGGATGTTTTTCAGTCAAAAAGCGGTGTTCCCTGTTTTTCATTTATTTTTGCAATTTTAAAAACAAATAAAAATGGCAATGTTTGTTTTCATTTTTCCTTTTTGATCTATCTCGTTCCAAAGTCGAAAAATAATTCTCCGGATCTCCTTGATAACAATTTGGTTACACCTCATATGACTTCGACAATCCGATCTATCATGCCGAAGAAGAAGGCGAAGAAGATTGTGATCTGCTGGAATTAGCCAGGTTGTTAAAACAAGAGGAGAAGGTGATTCAGCCGCATGAGGAGCGGATTGAGATTGTTATTCCGAGCACCGTCGAGGTCAGGAAGGAAGTGAAAATTAGAGTCGCTTCAGAGGCAAGTCGAGAGCAGAATGGTAGCCCTGTTAAAGGAGCAGGTGGATACCTTCGCCTGGTCATGTCAGGATATGCTAGGGTCGGATACCGGTGTCGTTGTGCACAAGCTACCGGGGAGAGAAGATCGTCCTCTAAAGAAGCAGAACGCCAGTGCCTGTATCAGAGAGCCATGGTGACTTTGTTTCATGATATGATTCATCATGAAATCGAATGCTATGCTTTGACATGATAGCAAAGTCCCAAACAGGAGAGGGGCATCTGGCTGACCGGGGCAAGTCGGTTGACAGATTGAGACAATTCAAATTGAGGTTGAATTCAGATAAGCGCACTATCAGAGTGCAGGCCGGTAAGCTGATTGGGGTTCATTGTAAGGGAGGAATCGAGGTTCATCCTGCTTTAAAAAAAAAAAAAGAACAATAAGAGAAACGCCTGAACCGAGAAAAAAAAAAAAGAGGTTCGTGGTTTCTTAGAAAGATCGAACTACCTGTCATGGTTCACATCTCATCTAACAGCCATGTGCGAACTTATATTCAAGATGTTGAGAAAGAAAGATCAAATGGTCAGGTGAAATAATGATTGCCAAGGGGCATTGAAAGAATAAAAGAAAAGTTGCAGGAACCTCTGATTCTGACACCTCCTATGGAGAGAGACTGTTAAATCTGTACTTGACGGTCTTCGAGGGGTCTATGAGGTGTATTGGGTCAGCATGACTAGTCTTGTCGAAAAGAGCATGCAATTTACCTAAGCAAAAAGTTTACCGACTGTGAAACAATACATTCACTGTTCGAGAAAACTTGATGTACTTTGGCATAGGCTGCTTGCCGACTGAGACAGTTTATGCTGGTTCATACCACTTTGTGGATTTCCGAGAGGGGTCCGATCGAGTATGGGTTTGAGAATCCAGCATTGACCGGACGGGTTGCGAGAAGAGCAAAAGAATGTTGACTGATTTGTGACACTCTCAGAAAGGAATCAAGGGGTGTATTGTCTGATTACATCGCTCCGCAACCTATTGATGATTATCAACCGATGAAGTTTGAATTCCCTGATGAGGACATCTCGAGGTGCTCTAATCGAAAGATTGAGAGTAACCGATCCCGGAGGAGGGGCCTAACCCTGAATCCGAACGGATTCTGATGTCTGATGGGGAGGTTAAGGTGAATGAGCTTTTGTTGCCCGGATAACGGTTGAATGCACCGACGGTGTGATTGGGCAGGAAATGGTGGTAACCTACAGAGACTGGCATGAGATGTTGCCGTTTGCATTGCATGGGTATCGAACGTCGGTGCGTACATCTACTGGGGCAACGCCTTTCTCATTGGCATATGGAATGGAAGTTGTGTTACTGGTTGAGGTTCAGATTCCCTCTTTGAGAGTCCTGATGGACGTAAAGTTGCAAGAGGCGGAATGGGTAAGGACCCGGTACGAAGAGTTGAGCCTGATAGAGGAAAAGAGGCTAGCGGCCATCTGTCATGGGCAGTTATACCAGCAGCGAATGAAGCGTACTTTTGACAAGAAGGTGCGACCTCGGGTATATCACGTGGGTGATATGGTGCTGAAAAGGATCCTTCCTCCTCAAAACGATCGAAGGGGCAAATGGACACCGAATTATGAAGGTCCATTCGTGGTCAAGAAGGTTTTCTCTGGAGGAGCCTTGTTGTTAACGACCATGGATGGCGAGGATTTTCCATCCCCTGTGAATGCGGACGCAGTTAAAAAATACTTCGTGTAAATAGACCCGCTGGACGAGAAGAATAAAATAGTCCAGGCAAAAATGGGCATCCCGGCGAACAAAAAAACAGAAAGAAAGGTTCGGGCAAAAATTAGGGAAAAATGAAAAAATGTACACCCGGCAAGTCGAAAACCTGAAAAGGCGACTTGGGCAAAAAAAGGGTATCCCAGTGGACTGAAAACCCGAAAGGGCGGTTCAGGCAAAAGAGGGATTGAAACGAACAACTACGTCTCGCATGATCGTTTGCGCTTTGGTTAAGGCATCATGGATAATACCCGGTAGGGATCAATCAGAATCGTCTTGTTTAGAAGGCAGAAAGCATGGAGAGTCTGAGGACATATGGGGTGTAACCGAGTTGGAACTCGATGAGATCACGGGTTTCACGTTGCCATTAGGATAGATTTTTCCTTTTGTGCGCAATTACCTCTTTTCAGGAATTGCTTCCTTTGTATTGCTCAATTTGAGCCACACACTTTTTCCAATCAATAAAATGCATATTCAGTCAAATACTTTTGTTTTTGTTTTTCATTACCGTTTTGATTGCAAAAACATCCAGATATTTTTGATAAAGAATTGTGCATTTTAAGACATACAGGTCCCTTCCAATGCATGTTTATAAGATTGAAAGCTTGAAATCTTATTTGGAAGGTTGAGTGACCCAAGTGTTGAAATCTTGACACGACTGGGGCATGGTTTTATCTAACGATCTATTTTGCAGGAACTGTTAGATATTCTTCACTCACTTGCAGGCTGTGATGTGGAAGCTGTTGTCAAAAGTAAATCCCCAGAGAGTTCGCTCAGGGACGAATGTATGAAGGGATGACGGAGGAGACGTCGAGACGTACGCCGATCCTTGATTTTAATCAAGAAGACTCTTCAAAATCGGAAGATTGGAAAGTCTGTAGAAATTCCCCGCAGAGTCTGGTCAGGGACGAGTGAATGGGTAGAAAGACGTCGAGGCGTACGACGACCTTTGAAATTAATCAAGAAGACTCTTCAAAGTCGAAAGATTGAAATTCTGTATAAATCCCAGGAGTACGTTTCCGTCGAGCACGGCGCGACTTGGAATACAAGATGATGGAGCAGAAAAGGTCCAGGCGAGTCTGGGAATTCTCAAAAGTGGAAAGCTGATACGAGATTGGGAGGTTGATACCATGGTTCGATGAGTCGACGGGTGTTTTGTACCAACTTTTCTCATTTCCCAGCTAGGTCCCCAAGCAGAATTAGAGGACCAAATCCCCTGCAGATCCAAGGTTTGTGACTTCTCCAGCCGAGTCAGGATGGTTATTCCCGGCAGGTTTATAGCGGTGTTTCCTCGGCAGTCAGGCCCGAAGGTTGCTACTCCCCGAGTGGAGCGGGTTTCAATGAAATATATCTCCAGCAGTGTTCATCCTACCAGTGGATTGGACAAGTTTCCGTAGTGGACGGATGGATTTTTGCATCCCCAGCTGAGCGGATTCTACCTATGGGTTGCGTGGGTTGTCCCCGGCGGAGTAGTATTCGTTTCCCTAGCAGGGTCAGGAGGGTTGCCCAGCAGGTGATAGAGTGATGCATCCCCAGTTGAGTCTGGAGATTGCTATTTTCCCCAGCGGAGTATCTGTGAGCATTTCCCCAGTGAAGTCAGCAGGTATCCGTGAGGGTTTTCCCGAAGCGGAGTCAGGATTGATATCCCTAGCAAGTCAAGATTGGTGTATCCTCACAGAGTGTTGGTGGTGCTTATCCCCAGCAGTTTCTTGAGTGGATTGGGTGCAAAGGAGGTTCTTCCCCAACAAGGGTTGCCTTATCCCCAGCAACAGTGATTCCCCAGCATGGTGGAAATCGGAGCGGTGACGAGTTCCTCAGCAGAGTGTCTCGTATTCCCCAGAAGAGTCCCTTGAGGGGGATACTTTTTTATGCATTCATCATGAAAAAATAACATGGCATATTGCATAGAAAAATAATAATCGCGTAGCATTTCCATGTTTATGGAGCATTACGCAGAAAAAATCAATCATGCATCATTGCAAGCATAAGCTAGTCTCAAGCCGTGGTTACCGTTTGAGAAGTGGTTTTGGCCAGATGGTGAAGGTGTTACTCTGAGGAGTTTAGCATCATGACGTCAGATCAGCAATGTTCCCCAGTAGTGCGATACTGGAGGAAATGTTTCCGTCGAACGGAGATAGAAATAAAATCAGAGGACGTTACGCGATCAGCGCGATTTTTTCGGGGTTCAAATGGAGAAAAGGAAATGCTGAGGTATTTTCGGGGTTCAAATGGAGATGGAGTTGAAGATTATATCCGGGATGAGGTCCTTAGGATTATCTTCTGTTCATGTGTTACCTTAGACTCTGGCTGAGGCTAATGGAGTTCGTTATAGGTGTCTTCTGAGGAAGAGTTGCACATGCTACCTTCTTTATGAAGGTTTACCCTCTGACATGTCGCCCTCAGAGTGGTTTGGTGTTATTTCCGACGTTGCCAGCGGAATTATCACGAGGGATTGGAGAAAAGGAAATGTTGAGGCATTTTCTGGGGTTCAAATGGAGAAAAGAAGATGTTGAGGCATTTTCTGGAGACGGGGTTCAAATGGAGAAAAGGAGATGTTGCGGCATTTTCTGGAGAATGGGGTTCATATTGGCGATCGCGAGTTATCGTCAGGCGACTGGGGTTCAAATCGGAGATTGGGGTTCATTATTTTGGCAAAAAGGAGTGCTGAAGAATTTTTGGGGTTCAAGAATGCAGAGATCCGAGGATCATTTGCGCAAAAGAAAATTTTGGGGTCCAAGAAAATGGAAAAATAGAGAAAACTTTGGGGTTCAAGAAAAGCATAAAAAGAAAGAGATAATAATCCCGAGCGGATGAGGTGTTCAGGCCATGGTTATCCCTGCGTTACCATTTATTTTGGTATCCAGGTCGACGTTTATGTTTTGGGGCAAGCCGAGTTTTCTCCGTACCAGACGGATTTTTCTTCAAGATTTTGTTTCTTCGCCGATTCTGACAGGCGTTGTTAATTATTTTCCCAATCAGAGTGCAAATTGTTCGTCTGTTCTTGGTATTCAATCACTCTTCGTCCTGATCATCTGAAAGCCGAGGCTATTCATATCGACAGGTTCACAGTGGATTGAATAGGGGCAGCTGTAACACCTCAAAATTTGCCCTCCTCTCTTGGGACTAGCATAACATATTGCATATCATTTGTTAGGTCATTAGACATTGCATATTGCATACCATGTGGTTACATTGTGCAAGCCATTCTCCCAAGTCTTGATCAGAAGATGAGGAAGTCAAAGTGCAGCCTAGGGTTTTATTGACTGGTCAGTAATCATCTGAGGATGTGGAGGTCCAAATTAGGGTTTCATGGTTCTCAAAGGATATTGGTCTTCATCTTGATTGAAGTGATACATCATCATCATCATGGTTTGTCATCATCAAGTGTTGAAGCTGATTCCTTGAGATTAGGGTTTTGACCACTGGTCAACCCTAATCAGTTGCATTGGGCCAGTCAGGGCATAATCAGGAGATGGGGTCTATGATGGTTATGGGGTTCATAATATGGTTATTTTGAGCTTATTGAGGATAGGGTTTCATCCTTGGGCTATGACATCAGTTGAAGATTGGTGCTCAGTTGGATCAATGCATTGCCAATTTCATCTATCAGTTGAAAAGTCAACTGTGGTCAACTGTACATGATCTGATGAATTGGGAGGTGGAATTGAGTTGGATACACTTCATTCATGTTGGAACAAGTGTTATATGACATGTCAATGCTCAAGAATGGAGAAAATCAAGTCAGAACAAAAACTGCCAAAAATAGAAAGTGACTTGTAATGGAAGTTTCCAAAAATGGAAAGTTTTGGACCTCAAAATAAAATGTCCAAGGAAGCTTCAAATGACAATTTGTTCAACATGAAAGTTGTAGATATTGTTCTCACCTTTCCAAAATGTCCAAGAACTTGAAAATCCCATATATGGTTGGAAAGTTATGGCTCAGTGAATTTCAAAAATGACTCATAATCAGGAGGGCATAACTTCCACATGGAGTGTCCAAATTGGATGTTCTTTATATGCACAAACTCCATTTGACATGTACTTTCATGGTGTATAATTGGATTTTCTCAAAAATGGTCAATGCAAAAAGTCAAATTTCAACTGTACAGTTAAAATGACCAGGGGCAAAATTGTCCAACTTGTGAAATAATTGGAATTTTTGAGTGGGGATTTTTGCAACACTTCATAAATGGCATTTGAAACTTGTTGGAATATTCATAACATGCTAAGGCTTCATGGTTTGGAAAATGGCTTTTGAAATGAACTTGAATAATTGAACACATAAGCCATCACATAGTGAAAATGAGAAATACACCTCCAATGAGCATGCAACAAGTGGCAATAGCTCATGACAGGTGTTTAGAAGGTGTATGAGGTGGCAGTGAGCTGTCATGAGCTGGCATGTGAAAATACAATTTTGCCCCTAGCTTGAAAGTGACATTTTCACTAATCATTTCCAATTGATTAATTAGCATGGTTAAGCATGGATTAAGGTGGCATATATATTCTTAATCACATTCTAATCATAACAGAATGCACATTCATCAAGATCAGATCCAAAAACCTTCCACATTCTCTCAAATTCCTCAAGAACACCAAAACCAAAATCCATCAAACTTCATCAATTTTTGATCAAACTCGAAATTTCTTTTTGGTTTGGTCTTGATTCATCCTCATCATCAACTGTTTTTGGACGTTGGAGCAAAAGGAGATGCAAAACACGACTGTCCAAGTGAAGCTCCATCAATGGTGAATCAAGAATTCGCGCGCTAGGAGTGGAATCAATTGAACCTGAGCCTAGAATTCAACTTCTTGAAGCTTGTTTTGCATCTGTTTTGACGTTATAAGCACGAAGAACACCAATTTCATCGCTGCATTCCAGGTACGTGAGTTTTTCGAGTGTCACGATTCTTCCAATGCTTGGATGCGTTTTGTAGAGCGTAGAACGTAGGTCATCGTGATATAGGTAGTTTGTCAAATGGATAACTGTAGCATGTGAAATCTGGAATTTAAGTTTCGAACCAAAACCCTAACTCGATCGATCCGTGAGATTTAGGAACTCTTAGGTTAAATTAGGTTCATATTTGGTTTCCTCATGTTGAGACGGTTCCAACGACTATTCGTTTGTGAGTTTTGGTGGAGATTTCATGTTCTTCGTGTTTTGCTTTTTCTGGAAATTTTGGGCGAAAGTGACGATGAAAAGAGTGTTCGATCCAAAATTCCATTTGAAAATTCAAATGAGACGTTTCCCGCCCCCGCGTTTCACAATTCCAATCTGCCATTATTTAATTTAATTAATTTATATTAATTCAAATAAATCATCAAAAATCATAAAACACTTTAAAAATTCATAAAAAATCATTAAAAAATCAGAAAAATGTAGGAATTTTTGTGTTGACTTCCTTTTTGACTGTAGAATTTTATTGACCTATTGATTGAAGTTGTGCTTGGTGGAAATTGTGTTTGACCTAGGGGTGTTTCACTTGTGTGCATTTTTGATACATTTTGCCATATCCATTGTGAAATCCTCATGCTCTAAAATAAATGCTTGAAAATTTTTGTGGTAATTGTAGACTGGTTGATGGTGATTTACATGTACATTTTGTGAATTTTTGATTCCTGTGGATTAAGTTATGAATTTTGGAATCTAGGTGTGACAATTGGTGTCACACCTCATTGTGTCAACTTGCTGGATTTATTTGAATGACCTAGACTTGTTAGAATGGAATGAAATTTTGCATGGATGTTCATTAAAATGTTGAGATGCTATGTGTATTTTTCTGGATTTTTCCATTGCATTTTCAATTTGATTGCTATTTTTCATCTCTGTTGGTCAAATATGCAAGCTTGTGTGACATAGGTTGGTAGATCTTATGTGAAATGCTCATATGGTATTGAATAATCATGAAATTTGGTATGGTTGTTGTAGACACATGGTATGACATCCCTGTTTTGGTCCCAGTCATTTCTTTATTGTTTTCATTGAATTATGAATTTTTGAAGTGAATGCATGTGTTGATATTGTGATTTGGAGCATGTAATTGTGTCTATTTTTGTTGATTTTCATTGACATGGTTTCCTTTGTCCAATTAAGCTAAAATTTGACATGCTAGACCTAGGATATGTCCTGTTTAGGTGTAATTTATTTGAGATTTTTTGGATTTGTTTTGATATGGATTTGAATGCAATAGTTCTGTTTGGATGTTTGGTGTTCCATTTGAACTAGTTTGATTTGTTTTGTGCATAAAATGAATATGGTGGATGATATAAACATGGGACTAATTGTGTTGGCTTTTGTTTGACATTAATTTGACTTTGGTTGGATATCCCTTGCTGTTTAGGAATTTTTCTTGCCTTTGGACCCTAGGCTTGGCCTAGTGGTCTAGTTTCTAACATTTGATTGAGTTTTCAGGATGAAAAGGTGCAATGCTTATGGAGAATGATCCAAGTCAATTCAATTGATGTTGTTTGATGTTTGTACACTAACATAACTTTGTTTTGTAGGTTGTGAAGTTTGGGCTTGAGCTCATAGCTTGCCTTTGTTGTGCATTAGTTTGTATAGTCTGACTGATTAATATTTGCTGTTTATTTTTGCCTGTCTGAGTACTAACTGTGTTTGACTGTTTCCAGGTACTTTTAGTTGCTCAGTTCCTTGTGAACTTTTGCTTTGCTTTGCTTAAGCAACTTGCATTGAGGTATAACTTCCTAACTTCATGTAGTCTGGAGACCCGGTCTGTTATTTGACCGGGCAAACTGTCTGAAGTCCTCCTTAAGAGGCAATGTTTGTGATTGTTTAATATTGTGCCTAAGCAGGTAAAGTCCTTAATCAAGGCAATTGGTGGAAGGTAGGGATATGCAATCTATCCCCCACTATTCAGTTGAGTCTTCTCCTTGCTCCCATTACATGGTTGTAGCATTGAGATCACAAGCCCAAGATCTTGTGCAGTGCACATTGTGTCAGAGTCTCTGAGTATAGAAGGGTTCCCCCATTCTGGACCCACGCTCATTTGTCAGAAGCTCTCCCTGGTCAGGGATCAGAGCTGTGAGGTCTCATCCTCACTTCACCTTTCATTTGCTTCACCTTAGCCTCGTAATGGCAAGGTTAAGAGCAAACACAGCCCGTACAGATGACTTGCTGAGGCAGTCAAACCTATTGTGTGAGCCCACTTGTTTGGTTATAGTGCGTGCTATGTGGATATCTGTTTGAGATGCTTGTTCTCATTTGATGTATGCTTGCTTCTTTCCTGGATAGGAGTAGTTTGCTTATGCAAGTAGGATAGAAAACTGAACTTAGGGTAACGATGCATGACAACACTAGGCTCGAGTCCAGCTCCCTAGTAGTGTGTCTTCCCCTGGTTTCTGGCTAGTAATTCAGTCCCTTGAAGGGGAACTACATCGCCCTGATCCTCGTTTCAGACGAGGTATGTAGGCAGGTGGTCGTGCGAGACCACTCCGAGCAACCTTTTTCTTTTTTGCGTGTGTTTACTTGTTATCTGATTGTGTTTGGTTCGGATGCCGACGTAAGTCCAGTAATTGGCTGTCGGGCTCCACGTTTGCCGTTTTGTGCGTGTTTTGGTTCGGATGCTGACGTAATTCCATCTAGTGGTTGTCGGGCTCCATGTTTGCCACCCTTGTTTGTTTGTATGTTTTGTGTTGTTTGGCGTGCGTAAGCCGAACTACAGTGGCTCTGATTCTCGTTCCAGACGAGATATGTAGGCATAGGATGCGATGTCCTATCGAGCTCCCTTCTCTTAACCCCACCTGTGTTCCCTGTGTGTGTGTGATGTTTAGCAACCTTTTCTTTTCTTAGAACGTGGATCCCGTCGAGTACGACGGACGTGAGGGGTGCTAATACCTTCCCCTTGCGTAACCGACTCCCTTACCCTTTCTCTCTGGTCGCGAGACCATTTTCTTTCCAGGTTTCTCTGAGCGTTTCCTTTCCCTATCTTGGGATAAATAACGCGCAGTGGCGGCTCTGTGTTGTGTTTTTATTTGAGCTTCGCCGGTTGATTTTTCGCAGGATGCGACAACATGGACAAAGGAAAATAACATAAAACTAACCATCGAACTAGCTTATATTATGTAGTAGCCTCCCTCAAGCTGGAGCATAATTGTTGGATATGTCAAGCTTGGATAAAAACGAAGTGAATGGTTATGGTTCAGAAGGTTTTGTGAGGATATCCGTGAGCTAAGCAGAACTGCGAACAGGAAGAAGTTGAAATAACTTAGCAGTGAGTTTTTCGTGCACTACGTGGCAATCAATCTCTATGTGTTTGGTTCATTCATGAAATGTTTCATTAGAGGCAATATGATGTGCAAATTGGCTATCACAATAGAGGACTGCGAGAGTGACGAACTGAACGGTGAGATCCATGAGCAAGTAAGTTAACCATTGGATTTTAAAAACTATGGAGGCAAGAGAATGATACTCAGATTCTGAGGACGAGCGAGAAACTGTGAGTTTCTTTTTGGATTTCCAAGAGATGAGGGAGTCTCCAAGGAAGATGCAAAAGCATATGATGGAACAATGAGTATCAATGCATGGGGCCCAATCATAATCACTGAATGCCTTGAGTTGAATGGGAAAAGTAAAGGTAAAGAACAATCCTTGTGACGTGGATTGTTTGATGTATCGAAGTACACAATGAGCAGCTTGCAAATGAAGAGTTGTAGGTAATGTTTTAAAAACCGGATCGAACCCGCCGATTCAACCGGTTGGATCTGGAACCGGAGATGAATCTGGTTGGGTCAACCTTTCAAAACCGTTAGTGGGTCAAAACTGGAGTAAAACCGAAAAAGCCGGATTGAACCGTTCAAAACCATTTGAACCGAAGAACCGAAGCCGGTTTTGAAAAACCACCCGGTTCAAAAAATGCATCAAATTAACCATTTTTTAATTTAAAAATAAATATATTTAATATGTCAATATCAAAACTTAACATACATTCCCCAATCACAAAAAAAAATCTATTTTTTTTACATCCATACAAACTTCTAAATGTTGTCACTCCATTATAGTTTTTCTTTTAACCACATTCCATTATCACGCCGTCTCTTTTAAACATAGTGATATCAAACATAATATTGATTGTCGTTCAAGTCAATATAGTTTGTTGTTGTCAATTAAGTCTTGTTTTTCGTATTTCAACTTAAATTTATTTATTTTTGTTTAATGTATTATTTATTTTTAGTATTCTATTTTATTTAATTTAGTTATTCTTAATTATTTGAATTTTATTTTAGTTATTATATTCTATTATTTTAATATTGGCTTGAATTAGTTTAATTTATTTTATTGTAATTCTTTAATTTGGTCAAATCATTCTTAAATGAAGGCTAACATGAAGTGTATAACTATGTTATGTTATTATATGTATTATCTATATTGTTATATTAACTTTGTAATAGATTTTTGAAATATTTATTTTATTAAGTCGTGAGCGTATGGTTATGTGTGACATATCTATGAAATTTAGTTTCATATTATTAGTTTATTTAATAAGCGGTTTGACCATAGATTTAATCGGTTGAACCAATTAAAACTTAAACCGCAAGTTTCACCGGTTCGATCTCCGATCCGGTTTTTAAAACATTGGTTGTAGGTGATGACATAAATTGACTAAGTTGTTGGATAGAAAAACTAAGGTCAGGTCTTGTATTGCACAGATAAATTAACCCACCAATGAGCCTTCTGTAGGTAGTAGGATCGATGGGATAAGAGGTGTCTGAGATGGTATATTTGTGAGTTTTAGCCATTGATGTAGGAGCAGTCTTGGCACCAAGAAGGCCTGCATCATGAAGCAGTTCCAGAGCATACTTACGTTAGAAAATGGAGATGTCAAGAGAAGAACAAACAACCTCAATACCTAGGGAAAATTGTAGATTACCAAGGTCCTTTATTTTGAACTAAGTATAGAGGGTGGACTTCAAACGTTGAATTTCTTCTAAATCTTTACCAAAAATGATCAAGTCATCAACATAGATGAGTAAGATGGTGTGGTTGGTATTATTATTTTAGTGAAAATAAAGTGATCAAAAGGAGATTGTTTATAGTGAAAGGAAAGAAGAAATATGGATAACTTAGAGAACCATTGTATGTTGTCTTGTTTCAAGCCGTACAAGGATTTTTTGAAGCTTGCAAAAATGAGTGGTGTCAGAAGGAGTGAATCCTAGTGGTGATGTCATGTAGACTTCTTTATCAAGATGATCGTGAAGGAAGGCATTATGGATATCAAGTTGAATAAGATGCCATTATTTTGAAGCAGTTGTGGCCAAGAGGAGTCGAATGGCTCTCATTTTGGCAACAGGTGAAAAGGTGTCCATAAAATCAATGCCTGTAATTTTTGTATAACCTTTAGCAACTAAGCATGCTTTGTACCACTCTATAGATCCATATGCGTGTCATTTAATTTTTTAAACACATTTGCATATGATTGCCTTCTTTGATGGTGGTAAAGGATTTAAAATTCGAGTGTTGTTGGCTTGTGGGGCTTGTAATTCAGGGATCATTGCTTGGTTCCAACTGTCATGTTGTGAGGCCTATTTATAAGTTGTTGGTTCAGACTGAGAGGTGATGGTCAGGATATAATGATTTGTGTTGGAAGGAAATGTGGGATGATGGAGATGAGGTTGGATAGGATAATGTATGTTGGTTTGTGGTATGAAGGCATATGAAATGAGATTGTTACAAACAAAATCATCAAACCTTTTAGGTCTATGAATTTGTCTGTTAGAGATTTTAGAAGTAACAGCAGGTATGGAAGTTTGACCATTAATGGGTGGAGAAAATTAGGAAAAGTTGTTGTAGGTGTAGGTGAGAATGGTTGAGTGGGTGAAGTGGGATGAGAAGAATTTGTAGGTATGATGGAAACAGGAGATTGAGAATTCATCTCAATGTTGTCATTGGGTGTGTCAAGGAAGGGTAAACTATAATCAAGAATTTGGGTGAGGGCAAGGGATTTGTTGTCATTGTTTGTGATAAAAGGAAATGAGTCTTCATAGAAAGAAACATCCCTAGAGAGGGAGATTTCTATGCTTTGAAGATTCATAACAAGGAAGCCTTTGATATTTGCCTTATAGCCAAGAAATACTCCTTTTGTTGCACGAGGGTAAAGTTTGTGGCGCCCTTGAAGAATTGTACAAGTGTAGACAAGGCAACCAAACACCTTGATGTTGTCATAATTAGGTGGAAAACCATGAATTAACTCATAAGGAGATAGAGAGATCAAGACAGGAGATGGAAAGTGATTGATGAGATAAATTGAATGGTTGATGGCATAGCTCCAAAAAACTTTAGGCAAATTGCACTGAAACATGAGAGCCCTTTCCAAATTCAGAATGTGCATGTGTTTTCTTCTCTCTACAATAGCATTTTATTGAGGTGTCTCAATACAGATCCTTTGATGTAGAATGCCTTTATCCTTGAAGTAGCCATCCATCAGGAATTCTTTTCCATTGTTAGTTCTGACTCACTTTACAGGTTTGCCAAATTGTGGGAGGACCAAGCTAATGAACTTGGTGATTAGAGATCTAGTCTCTGACTTAGCTTTCATTAGGAAGGTCATGACTTCTTAGAAAGTGTACTGATAATACCGCAGTAATAAAAAGATCGAATCCATATAGAATACTTTCAAGCAACACAAAATGTGTGCAATGTATAAAAACTAGTAAAAGGGAGGGAGGTCGAGTTTTAGTGTGAAAAGTAAACCAACGAGTAAACAAAATCACTAAAGTGGTCAGGTTGTGTTTTAGAATCCTTTATTCCTCTATTGTTGATGCTTGATACCTTATATGAAATGTCTTATCACTATAACCCCATGGAAAATAACAAAACTGTTATAGTCGATCCCTCACGAAATAATTCACTAACCACTACTTGGAGCTTTCTATCCCTAATCTACAATCGTAAGCAGGGTTAGGCGATGTATAGAACATTAATTCCCTATGCCATTATTCGGGGTCTCCTATTCTTATTCAAGCAGTGTAAGTACAACAATTTCCCTAGGTTCAACACATGGACTAAGGGTCAGTATTTCCTATGTGCCTAAAATCAATTTAAAAGAGTATATCACATATAAAACATTAAGAAAAATAAGCAATTGAATGGAATTATAGATCAAAAGGTTCAAACAAAGTAAAATCAACATATAATCCAAAAATATTGAAATAGGTTCATCATAACACAACCTAACTTAGAGGAGCTTAGTTACTCATGATTCAAATAATAATAACATAATTGATAGATGAAAATAACATATGAATTTCCTTGAAGTGATGGCCTCCAATGGCTTCAAATGCTCTAAAAATCACCCATTGTGGTCTCAAAATCGTGCTTTGCTCTCTCCAAATTGTAACCCTTGTGAAAGTTCATAAACTTCCCTTTTATTGGCTTCAGAATGGACTAGAACGCGTCAGAAAAGCCTAGAAAAAGTACCCATTGTGCGCGTGATGACTTGTATCGCACACAATGCAACTTTTATGGCCTTATCGCGTGCACAATGTTGCACGATGGTGCATGTGATTATTTCCGAAGTTGCATCCTTTTTTGCTCCTTTTTCAATCAAATTTTCACTAAGTCCACAATCTTCACACTTAACTAACTTTTCCTCATTCTATGGTCATTCTTCTTCATTTTGGCTCATCTTTCACTTGTTTTGCTCCGATTCTTCGACTAAATTTATGCAATTATGGGTTGTCATCAGAAGGTCCATGTATGTCTGGTATAATCATCTACAATAGTCAAGAAATAAGAGACCATGGACAAATGAAGGTGAAAAGGGACCCCAAATATTCATATGAATCATCTCAAAATAAGAAGTAGTTTTGATTGTATTTAATGGAAAAGAAAGTTTGGTTTGTTTAGCATAATGACAATAATCACAAATTGTATAAAGAGTCAAACACAATAGGAAATCTCTGTTTTGTTTTATTAATAACATTGTAAGAGGGGTGTTCAAGTCTACGATGCCATAGAGTAAACTTAGTGGACACATTATGATTACAAGATTTCATAGGAACATGGTTATTGTAAACACACAAAACAAAAGATTCTTGACTGAGGGGGTACAAATATTTGTAAACTTTAGCTAGCCCAATCATCCTCAATGTAGGTTGTGTCTGTATAACACAAGAACAATGATCAAAAAGCAGTTTGCATTAGTTAGAAAAAGATAATTGGTAAGCAGAAAGATTACAATTGAAGTCAGGGACAAAGAGAACATTGTAGAGAGTTAAATTTTCATTCAATTTAACAGTGCCAGATTTGTTGGAAAGAATGTGTGATCCATTGGGCAATTTGACTATAATAGGTTTGATAGCATGGTAAGAATAAAAGAGTTGTAAGGAGGAGCATATATGATATGTGGAAACTATGTCGATGATCCATTACTTACCTAATAAAGTGTGAGAATTATGAATGAGAGAAAAACTCAAAATTGAGAAGGATGTATTGATAATGTAAGGAGCAGATGAGCTAGAATCTTCATGTTTGCTCAGTAAGACTATAAGTTTATGGTACACGGAAAGTGTGATATCCAACATTGTGTCTTGATCACTATTAGGTTGGGCGGGTTGATCTGAATCATCTTCACAGCTTTCTACATTGTTGGTGGAGTTAATTTTGTCTTTGAATTTGAAACCTAGAGGGAAACCATGTTTGAATTAGTAGGTATCTAATATATGGCCAGTTTTTCCACAGAAAGAGCAAACTTTGAAATTTGAGAGGCATTTTCCTTGAAAGTTCGGCTTGCCACGGTCCTTGACTTGTTGCTACTGAAACTTGCCATTTTTGGGTGTATTGTTGGTATTGCTGAACAAGATTTTTGTAGGATCATGGGAGATAGGATTGTTCAATTTTCATTCTTGTTGAAGAACTGAGGAGAAAATTTGGCAACATCGGGAAGAGGATCAGTCATGAGAATATTTCTCTTGACATTGTTAAAATTGTCATTCAAGCCTTTCAAGAAATAGATGGCATACTCAATTTCTCGTTGTTTCTTGATATTAAGAATTGCGCCACAAGTACATGCAGGAAGATATCTTAAAGATTCCAAATCTTCCCAAAAGGGTCTTCAAGTCATTAAAGTAGGTTGCCACAGTCTTGTCGATGAATAGAGTGTACTTGCTGCAATAAATCAGAGATGTGAAAATGATCACCTTTGAAGAAGAGATTTGCAAGATCTATCGAAAGTTGAGTGGCATTCTCGATATAGGTCATGCTTTGAGCGATGTCTAGTGCAAAAGAGGCAGAAATCCATGCAAGAACGATATTATTACAATGTTCCCATGAGTCGAACAATGGGTCATCTTCACTAGGTGTGGTGATCTTGCCATTGTTGAATTTGATTTTGTTCTTGCTCAATAGTGTCTGCTTTATAGATAGGCTCCAAGATTCATAGTTGTGTTCGGAGAGTGGAGGAGAAACGAGGATGGCGTTGGGGTTTTCTGCGGGATAAATGTAGTATGGGCTGGATTGATCAAGAGTGGATTTGTGGGTGAGTCTTTTCCGGTTTGGCTATTGTTTTTGGTTGGAGATGATGTGGTTGATTGATCATCTTAGTGATGATCAGCCATTATTAAAGGATGTGAGGAAGTTCATATGAAAGAAGGAAGAAAGATGATGATTCTTCCAGGTTTTACACTACTTATACCATAATAGAGTTTATAGAAGAATAGTGTATTTCATTATTCTGAACTTGGTAATACATGGAATAGAGCAAGGGTATAGTTACTTGCATCTTAAGTAACAAAATAACCAATTATCCTATATACATGGACAAAGGAAAATAACATAAAACTAACAACCAAAATAGCTTATATCATTTAATATAAAATATAATAATCAATCTTTACACTCTATTAATCAAGTTCTATTGTTAAATTATAAAATATATGAAATATATCAAATAAAATTTGATATTAAATTTTAAAATATATGAAATATAGAAAATAAAATTAAAATATTAAATTATAAAATATAGCGAATAAAATTGATTAATGGAGTGTAAAATTTGATTATTATATTTCATATTTTAGTGTTAGAACTTTGTTAATGTTATGAATTTTATTATTTATGAATTTGTAAACTTGGTTAATGAGTTGTGAGTAAAATATGTGGTTAATAACATATATTTTTGTGATTAATACAATAATATAGTCAATTAATGAAAAATCTTATATTTATATTATAAAAATAATTTTAAAAACAAAAAAGAATTTTTAATATTATTTTTTATTTAAATAAATTAAAATAAAAAACATATATCACTGTATAAGTTCAGTGAAAAGTGTTGGGGGATAAATATTCGTGTAAAAAGTGGTGTAAAAATATTATTATTCTTTAAATTTATATTACATTGTATTTTGCAAGAGGTACAAACTCATGTGAAATGATAATCACGTCTTTAAAATGAATGTATATTTGCAACTAATATGTAAAATGAATATATATTTGCAACTAATATGTAAAAATATGAGGAATAAAAACATATTCAAGTAATTTTTCATATATATTTCAAATATATTCGTATCATTATATACTAATAAAATGAATGTATGTTTGTAAATGAAAAAATTTAAAGTGTATTTTTCACACTTTAAAAAAAATACCATAAGGTTGATAGTGTTTGAGGCACTTTTAGTGAGGAGAAAAAAAAAAGAAATAAGGATTGTAATATTGACTTGAATGATAAAACTGAATTATAAAGTGTCTATTTAGATACACCTAAGTGACTTGACTACTAAGTAATAAACCCTAAATCTTAATTAGCTTTGAGTTTGAGTCACACAACTCAACTTGGATTATATTTAATATCTCAACATACCCCTCTATAATCCAAGTTTTTGAAACACATTAATCATTGTTGATCTGAAATATTCCTAATTTCTTTCTCAACTTTAGGAACCTGTCGATCTTCAATCCTTTGGTGAAAATGTCAAACAATTGTGCTTCACTTGAGCAATCTCTTACTTCAAGTTCACCTCAATTCATCTTCTCCCTAAATAAGTGAAATCTAGCTTCTATGTGCTTACTTCTTCCATGCAAAATTGGATTCTTCACAAGATTTATGGCTGACTTGTTGTCAATCTACAGTACCAAAGGTTTCTTCACTTCGACCTTGATCTCTTCCATCACAGATCTGGTCTAAATTGCTTGACATGTAGCATAGGATCCTACTATATATTCAGCCTCACACGATGATAATGCCACCACAATTTCCTTTCTCGAGCACCATGAGATTGGGGCACCAAATACTTGAAAAAAATATCCAGTAGTGCTTCTTCAATCTTCCTTATCTCCACACCAATTAGCATCTGAGTAACAAGTAACCATAACTTATTTTCTTTCATAATATCTTCGAAATAAAATTCCATAGTTTGTCTATCTTTTTATGTATCTCAGGATTCTTCTTGCAGCCTCATGTGTGACACCCTTGGTTCACTCATATATATGCTCACTAATCCGACTGAGAAACATATTTCAGGTCGATTGTTTCACACATATCTCAGAGGTCCGACATTTTGTTTGAATAATGTTTCATCGACTTTGTCTCCCTCTCCATGCTTCTCCTGTAACACCCTTCTAAAATACCCCAATGTTTAATAATAAAACAACAACAATTAAATCATACATATCAGAGTAATCATGCATCTCAAGGGTGTCACATAACAACTTCTTCACAAAAGTCAATATAAAATCAGTCATGCTCAATTTTTATTCAACATAAAACTTCTTTAACAATACGCAGCGGATAAAATATTTCAACATCTGTAATTCATCAAAATTAACATTTATTCAACAATTCAAACATCCCGTCCCGATGTTACATCTATCAGAGCATGACCCTCTAACCACACTAGACTTCAAGCACTAACTTCTATTCGACTCACTGCTCGTTACCTGAAAAATATAGCTGTAAGGGTGAGTTCCTCAATCGATATAACAAATATTATAATTTATCATGTTATGTTAAGTAATTCTACACGTTAAATCACCCTAATTATATCCTGCAGTCATTTACGGCATATCAACTAAAATATCGTGCTCAATCACAACGTCAATACAACTCCATAACAACATACAATGCAACTCAATAACAACATAAAATGCAACTCAATGAGACTCGACTCTTCATGCATGTGGTACCATTTGGAGTAAAACTCCCAACTTAAAATCATTGCCAGTTTAGTGGGCATCAAGGCATAAGCCTTCAACTTTCAACTTAAAATTTTGCCAATCCAGGCCAACGTGGTGTGAGCAAAAGCCCCATATTTTTGCCAATCCAGGCCAACGTGGTGTGAGCAAAAGCCCCGACTTAATGCATATGAATGTATATGTCATGTACGACTTGAAAGCTCAACAACATAATAACAACAGCCACATAACAGCTTTTCAACAGAACAACTCATAATCAACTTTGGCCCTTCAGCCTACAACTCAGTAATTCTCAACAAATCAACTTAGAATCAACGTTGGCTCATCGGCCTACAACTTAATAATTTCAACAAGGCAACTAAAAAAATCAACTTTTCAACATTATTGCATCAACATTTCACAACCATAAACCTAATAAATTCATTCCTCACAATTAACTATGATAGGCCAGCTACCACTTGCACTCACAACATAAAATCAACTATTTTTCCATTCTGCAAAGACTCTGCTCAACTGGAGGGAGTCGGCGCAAAAGCCTTATGCGTCGACGCATACAGTCGACGCTTAGCTCACTGGTCGGCGCAAAACTACCATGCGTCGACGCATGCAGTCAGCGCATGCCTCACGGGTCAGCGCACGCCGACCCTATGGTCGACCGCTCGCGCGCAGACTCAGATTTTTCTGAGTTTTCCAGGGTTCCGTTAGCTTACGTTTCACAGGTTTTCCGGCCGTTTCCTCAACTACAACCATCTCTAAACAGAACCATTCGTCCGGTAAATTGGTAGCGCCGATTCAAGTTTTTGGTTGGGATTCGTACCCTGGTCTAACATTTTCGACTCACACAACTATCAATTCAATTTACAGATTTTAACACGGTTTATTCAACGTCAATTTCAGCATATACAGTTCCAATTAGGGTTAAAATCAACGGCTTCTCACTACCCATGACATGTTATTCTATAATACCCATTAAACGACGATAAACCCCCCTTACCTGAGATAATCCGGCAATTCTCGAAGCTTTAGCTTTTCCGTTCTTCAACCGCTGCTTTTCGGCTCTTTGCCCTTTTTCCTCTTCTCTGCAGCTTCTCTGAGTTTCACGTGAAATTTCTTTGTTAAGAATGAAACCCTTTTCTTTATTCCCACTTATATATATATTCCAATTATTATTATTCCAAAATAATAATAATAATAATAATAATAATAATAATAATCCAATAATCCAATTTATTTAATTAAATTAATAATTATATTATCAACTTAATTAAATAATTCTTTTTTCTTTATTTGGGGTGTTACAACTCTCCCCCACTAAAAGAGTTTTCGTCCTCGAAAACATACCTCAAGCAAATAACTCTGGATAGGACTCTCTCATCTGACTCTCCAGCTCCCAAGTCACATTGCCACCTGCTGGTCCTCCCCAAGCTACCTTCACTAAGGCAATCTCTTTACCCCGCAACTGCTTCAACTCTCGATCCTCAATCCTCATAGGTGATATTTCAACAGTCAGGTTATCTCTCACCTGTACATCATCTACTTGGATCACATGCGACGGATCATGAATATACCTCCTCAACTGAGACACATGAAAAACCTCATGCAAATTCGCAAGTGACGGCGGTAAAGCGATACGATAGGCTACTTCTCCTATCCTCTCCAAAATCTGATAAGGACCAATAAATCGCGGTGTCAACTTCTTCGACTTCAAAGCTCGACCAACACCAGTTATCGGAGTAACACGAAGAAACACATGATCTCCCTCTTGAAACTCAAGTGATTTCCTCCTCTTATCATGATAACTCTTCTGACGACTCTGAGCAATTCTCATCTTCTCCTGAATCATCTTAATCTTTTCCGTAGTCTGTTGAACAATCTCCGGTCCAACCACAGCACTCTCACCGGACTCATACCAACATAATGGTGTCCGACATCTCCTACCATACAAAGCTTCAAACGGTGCCATACCAATACTCGAATGAAAACTATTGTTGTAGGTAAACTCAATCAAAGGCAAATAACAATCCCAAGCACCTCCCTTTTCCAAAACACAAGCCCTCAAAAGATCCTCCAATGACTGAATCGTCCTCTCAGTCTGACCATCAGTCTGCGGATGATATGCAGAACTCAATCTCAGCTTAGTTCCCAAGGCCTTCTGCAAATCTTCCCAGAACTTCGATGTAAATCTAGGATCTCTGTCCGAAACAATACTCGACGGAATACCATGCAAACTTACAATCTTCTCAATATACAACTCAGCTAGTCTTTCTAACGGATAATCCATTCTGATCGGAATGAAATGAGCCGACTTCGTCAATCTATCCACAATCACCCAAATAGCCTCAAAATTCTTACTTGTTCTCGGTAAACCAGAAACAAAATCCATACTGATACTATCCCATTTCCACTCTGGAATCGCCAACGGTTGCATTAGCCCAGACGGCTTCTGATGCTCAATCTTTGACTTCTGACAAGTCAAACAGGAATAAACAAAACTTGCAATTTCTTTTTTCATTCCCGGCCACCAAAATAACCTTTTCAAATCATGATACATCTTCGTAGCTCCAGGGTGAATACTCAACCCACTACGATGTCCTTCTTCAAGAATACTCTTCTTAAGTTCGGTAACATCCGGAATACACACCCGATTACCAAATTTCAAAATACCAGTCTCATCAATTCTGAATTCTCCACCTTGACCTTGACTCACTAGAGTCAACTTATCAACCAAAAGCACATCAGATTTCTGACCCTCTCTGATCTCATCCAGAATACCACTTGTTAATTTCAACATTCCCAATTTAACACTATTGTGAGTACTCTCACACACCAAACTCAAATCTCTAAACTGTTCAATTAAATCCAACTCCTTAACCATTAGCATAGACATATGCAATGATTTCCGACTCAATGCATCAGCCACTACGTTTGCTTTACCCGGATGGTAATTCAAACCAAAGTCATAATCCTTCAGAAACTCTAACCATCTACTCTGTCTCATATTCAGCTCTTTCTGATCAAACAAATACTTTAAACTTTTATGGTCACTGAAAACTTCAAATCTTGACCCATACAAGTAATGTCTCCATAACTTCAGAACAAACACCACAGCCGCCAACTCTAAATCGTGCGTCGGATAATTCCTCTCATGAATCCTCAGCTGTCTTGAAGCATAAGCTATAACCTGCTTATTCTGCATCAACACGCCACCCAAACCCAACAATGAAGCATCACAGTAAACTTCAAATGGTTCCGACGAACTCGGTAATGTCAGAATAGGAGCAGTAGTTAACCTTCTCCTTAACTCTTGGAAACCTTCTTCACATTTTGAGTCCCAAACAAATGCTTGCCCCTTTCTAGTCAACATCGTCAACGGTAACGCCAACTTAGAAAACCCTTCAATGAACTTCCTATAATAACCAGCCAAACCAAGAAAACTTCGAATCTCAGCAACAGACTTCGGAGCTTCCCACTTAGATACCGCTTCTATCTTAGAAGGATCAACAGCAACACCACCTCTTGAAATCACATGACCAAGAAAACTTACCTCTTCTAACCAAAACTCACACTTGGACAATTTAGCAAATAATTTCTTTTCTCGTAGAACTTCCAAAACCACTCTCAAATGCTCAGCATGCTCTTCTTCCGATTTCGAATACACCAAAATATCATCAATAAATACCACAACAAACTTGTCTAGGTATGGATGGAAAATCCTATTCATATACTCCATAAATACTCCAGGTGCATTAGTTACACCAAAAGGCATTACAGAATACTCATAATGTCCATACCTTGTCCTGAAAGCAGTCTTCTGAATATCCTCAGTCTTCACACGTATCTGATGATACCCAGATCTCAAATCTATCTTGCTGAACACACTTGCACCAACCAACTGATCCATCAGATCATCAATCCTCGGTAAAGGATACCGATTCTTGATCGTCACTTTATTCAGTTGCCTGTAGTCCACACACAACCTCATAGTACCTTCTTTCTTCTTAACCAATAGCACTGGCGCACCCCACGGTGACACACTCGGACGAATAAATTTCTTATCCAATAGATCTTCCAACTGACTCTTCAATTCAGTTAACTCAACAGCAGACATACGGTACGGAGCCATCGATATCGGCCTAGTACCAGGTACCAAGTCAATAGAGAACTCCACTTCACGCTCTGGCGGCAATTCATTCACTTCTTCCGGAAACACATCAGGAAAATCACACACCACAGCTAGATCGCAAATCATCAGTTTATCTTTAGCCTCCAGAGTCGCTAACAGCATAAACAACTCTGCCCCATCAGCTACTTCCTCATCCACTTGTCTCGCTGATAGAAACAAACTCTTTCCTTCCTCACTCTCAGGAAATATCACAGTCTTATCAAAACAATTGATAGAAACTCGGTTAAACACCAACCAGTTCATACCCAGAATAACATCAATCTGCACTAGTGGAAGGCACACTAGGTCCATCCCAAAGTCTCTACCAAAAATACTCAAAGGACAATTTAAACAAACCGAAGTAGTAGTCACTGAACCCTTCGCAGGAGTATCAATTACCATACTTCCAAACATCTCAGATACCTCTAACTTAAGTTTCACAGCACAATCCAAAGATATAAAGGAATGAGTCGCACCTGTGTCAATAATAGCTACAAGAGGAAAGCCATTAATATAACACGTACCTCGGATCAAACGATCATCTGCAGAAGTCTCAGAACCCGATAAAGCAAAGACCTTGCCTCCTGACTGATTCCCTTTCTTCGGCTTCTGACACTGACTTCCAATATGCCCTTCTTCTCCGCAATTAAAACAAATCACTTCCTTGTGCTTGCAATCAGCTATTGCATGCCCAGTCTTACCACAGCGAAAACACCTCTTCACTTCAGCAGTACATACATTACTCTTATGACCAGCCTGACCACATTTGAAGCAAACTATACCAGTAGGAGCACCTCCCCTACTAGTCCTCTGAGCCGGAGCAGCTACTTGTTTCCCTTTTCCAGCTGGAACATCATACGGCTTGCCACGGTTTTGATGTTGCTTGCCTCTGCGATCACTGACAATCTTGTAATGAGCATTATTGTCCTCTTCAAATATCCTGCAGCTATCAACCAACTCAGTAAAAATGCGTATCTTCTGATACCCAACAGCCTTCTTAATTTCAGAGCGCAATCCATTTTCAAACTTGATGCACTTTGAAAATTCAGCACCAGCACCAGTGTAATGAGGATAAAATTTGGACAACTCCACAAATTTCGCAGCATAATCGATGACAGACATGTTTCCTTGCTTCAGCTCAAGGAATTCGATTTCCTTCTTACCACGGACATCCTCTGGATAATACTTTCTCAGAAATTCCCTACGGAATACATCCCAAGTAACGACTTCACCTGCCGCGGTCAACCTCTCGTGAGTCTCTAGCCACCAGTCATCAGCTTCGACTGCTAGCATGTGAGTACCATACCGAACCTTCTGAGCTGGAGTGCAATCCATAACACGGAAGATTCTCTCAATCTCTTTCAACCATCCCAAAGCTGCATCTGGATCATGCTTCCCTTTAAACACCGGCGGATTCTCTCTCTGAAAAGTCGCCAAGCTACGTGATCCAGCATCTCCACCAGCATTTGGCAAGTTCTGCACAGCTTGTGCCATTGCTTGCATTGCGGCAGCCATTGCAGCGTCATTCCTTCCAGCCATTTCAACTTATCAATACAACACAACTTAAAGTTAGATTGGTAACAATACACAATTGTTAGACAAAACGACACGACAACTGGCCGGACGGACCGACCTGCTCTGATACCACTAATGTAACACCCTTCTAAAATACCCCAATGTTTAATAATAAAACAACAACAATTAAATCATACATATCAGAGTAATCATGCATCTCAAGGGTGTCACATAACAACTTCTTCACAAAAGTCAATATAAAATCAGTCATGCTCAATTTTTATTCAACATAAAACTTCTTTAACAATACGCAGCGGATAAAATATTTCAACATCTGTAATTCATCAAAATTAACATTTATTCAACAATTCAAACATCCCGTCCCGATGTTACATCTATCAGAGCATGACCCTCTAACCACACTAGACTTCAAGCACTAACTTCTATTCGACTCACTGCTCGTTACCTGAAAAATATAGCTGTAAGGGTGAGTTCCTCAATCGATATAACAAATATTATAATTTATCATGTTATGTTAAGTAATTCTACACGTTAAATCACCCTAATTATATCCTGCAGTCATTTACGGCATATCAACTAAAATATCGTGCTCAATCACAACGTCAATACAACTCCATAACAACATACAATGCAACTCAATAACAACATAAAATGCAACTCAATGAGACTCGACTCTTCATGCATGTGGTACCATTTGGAGTAAAACTCCCAACTTAAAATCATTGCCAGTTTAGTGGGCATCAAGGCATAAGCCTTCAACTTTCAACTTAAAATTTTGCCAATCCAGGCCAACGTGGTGTGAGCAAAAGCCCCATATTTTTGCCAATCCAGGCCAACGTGGTGTGAGCAAAAGCCCCGACTTAATGCATATGAATGTATATGTCATGTACGACTTGAAAGCTCAACAACATAATAACAACAGCCACATAACAGCTTTTCAACAGAACAACTCATAATCAACTTTGGCCCTTCAGCCTACAACTCAGTAATTCTCAACAAATCAACTTAGAATCAACGTTGGCTCATCGGCCTACAACTTAATAATTTCAACAAGGCAACTAAAAAAATCAACTTTTCAACATTATTGCATCAACATTTCACAACCATAAACCTAATAAATTCATTCCTCACAATTAACTATGATAGGCCAGCTACCACTTGCACTCACAACATAAAATCAACTATTTTTCCATTCTGCAAAGACTCTGCTCAACTGGAGGGAGTCGGCGCAAAAGCCTTATGCGTCGACGCATACAGTCGACGCTTAGCTCACTGGTCGGCGCAAAACTACCATGCGTCGACGCATGCAGTCAGCGCATGCCTCACGGGTCAGCGCACGCCGACCCTATGGTCGACCGCTCGCGCGCAGACTCAGATTTTTCTGAGTTTTCCAGGGTTCCGTTAGCTTACGTTTCACAGGTTTTCCGGCCGTTTCCTCAACTACAACCATCTCTAAACAGAACCATTCGTCCGGTAAATTGGTAGCGCCGATTCAAGTTTTTGGTTGGGATTCGTACCCTGGTCTAACATTTTCGACTCACACAACTATCAATTCAATTTACAGATTTTAACACGGTTTATTCAACGTCAATTTCAGCATATACAGTTCCAATTAGGGTTAAAATCAACGGCTTCTCACTACCCATGACATGTTATTCTATAATACCCATTAAACGACGATAAACCCCCCTTACCTGAGATAATCCGGCAATTCTCGAAGCTTTAGCTTTTCCGTTCTTCAACCGCTGCTTTTCGGCTCTTTGCCCTTTTTCCTCTTCTCTGCAGCTTCTCTGAGTTTCACGTGAAATTTCTTTGTTAAGAATGAAACCCTTTTCTTTATTCCCACTTATATATATATTCCAATTATTATTATTCCAAAATAATAATAATAATAATAATAATAATAATAATAATAATCCAATAATCCAATTTATTTAATTAAATTAATAATTATATTATCAACTTAATTAAATAATTCTTTTTTCTTTATTTGGGGTGTTACATCTCCAACTTCAAATTTAGTTTGATAGGTAAAGATGCAGGAGTCGAATCATCCATCCTGAATCTATTGGGTATCTCCTTGACATACTTTCTTTGATGTAGCACCATACATTGCTTCAAAAATTCCATGCCTAGGAAGTATGAAAACTTTCCCGAATCCGATATTTCAAATTCCTTCTTCATTAGCTCTTTGAACTTTGACAAGTTCTTCAAGCTATTTCTAGTTACTAGCAAGTAATTGACATATAAGTATATTATTTTTATATCTTATGCGACAACCTGAACATAGACACTATACTTAGATTTTCATTTGACAAATCCCAATTCGACCAAGTATGAGTCGATCTTCTTGTTCCATGCCCTAGGTACATGCTTGAGACCATTGAGTGCTTTGTGAAACTTGTATACTTTCCTTGCTTCCTCGTGTATCACACACTTAGGAGGTTGTGTGACATACACCTCTTCATCTAAAGGTCCGTTCAAAAATTCTGATTTCACATCTAAGTGAAATGTCGACCAGTCTTGCTTACATGCTAAGGCTACCACTAGTCGAATAGTTTCCAATCTTGCGATAGGTGCAAAGACTTCCAAGTAGTCGAGTCCTGCTCGCTGAAGAAATCCCCAAGCTACCAATTTATCCTTATGTCTTACTATCGACCCATCAACATTGTGCTTCAACTTGAACACCCACTTCACTTTGATAGCTTTTGTATGTGTTGGCAATTCGACCAACTCCCATGTGTTGTTTATTTCGATTGCTTGTAACTCTTTGACCATAACATACTTCCACTTTATATTCTTTAAATCCTTGTTATAGTTAATTGGTTCAGTGCCTACAAATAAAGCAAAGTAAACTAGTTCTCCATCTGTTGTGATTTCATCATCACCAACCATTTCATAGTCTTGAAGTTTTGTTGGACGAGCTCTAGTTCTTTGTGGTATTTAACTTATGCTAGCCATAACCTATTTGACTTCGACTGTGTCGGGTATGTCAGCAATAACTTTTACTTCAACTGGAATATCGACAATATCTTCGACTTCGACATGATTATTTGCTTCATCGAAATCATATCTCATCAATGGCTTGTCAATTGCATTACTAGAATTCCAATCCCATGCAGAATTTTCATCAATCACAATATCTCGACTAATCATAATCTTTTGATTAATTGGATTGAACAGTCTGTATGCTCCAATCTTATGATATCCTACCAGAATCATAGTATCACTCGTATCATCAAGCTTCCTTCTTCTTGCATCAGGAACATGCTTGTAACACATAGAGCTAAACACCTTGTGATGATTCACTGATGATCATTTGCCACTCCATGTTTCTTCAGGAACCTTGTTCTTCAGCTTCTTGGTAGGGAACATGTTTAGTATATAAACAACAGTCGAAACAACTTCATCCCATAAGGATTTTGGCAAATTCTTCTGCTTCAGCATGCATCTTGCCATGTCCATTATGGTCTTATTTCTTCTTTATGCTATTCCATTATATTGAGGAGTATAAGGAGTAGTTACCTCATGATCAACACCATGTTCTTCACATAATGCTTCAAATATCTTGGATGTGTATTCGCCACCTCCGTCTGTTTGTAGAACCTTGATCTCTTTTTCACTCTGGTTTTCAACAAGTATCTTGGATCTCTTAAAGATTTTTAATACTTCGTCCTTTCTCTTGATCACATAGATCCACAGCTTTCGACTAAACTCATCGACAAACAAAACAAAATACATGTTTCCACTAATGGTATGCTCCTCAAAAGGACCACATACGTCTGAATGTACAACTTTGAGTATGCACGAGGATCTCATTGGCGTAGTCGAAATGAAAGACTTTTTGGACGGATTTTTGACTAGATAACCTTCACGAAGTTTGTCGGGCATCTCAAGACTTGGTATATAAATTATCATATCTTGAGTGGTCAGTTGATTGAACAACCTAAAATTCAGATGGTCAAACCTCATATGCCACAACCAATTATTTTTATGGTCGACAACTATTTTCAAACATTTTACCTCAGTCGAATTGATCATGGTCTTAAATTTTCTATTCTTAGACATAGGAGATTTTAAGAGAAAGTTATTATGGATGTCGAAAAGTTCTAAGGCTCCATATTTCATAACCACTAAGAACCCTTTTTGACCAATTTTCCAACACTTAGCATATTGCACTTCATTCTAGGGATATAAAGTACATCTTTGATCAAGGCCTTCACTTTATTACTCCTTTGAATAACTAAGTTCCCAGTACCTTAAGTTTACAACGAGCTATTATTAGTAAGTTTGACCTTTCTCTTCTTCGACTCGTCAAAATCTACTAACCATACTTTTCTACCAAACATGTGATTCGAGCAGCCTGAGTCGAGGAACCAGATCTTAGATCCGACATGGTCATCTACAACTACAGTCATAACCATCATATCATCTGAACCTTAACGTGCAAGGTTCGCTCCTTCGTCCTTGCCTTTTTTTCCATCCCTTTTCTTTCATGTAGCAACAATGATTGGCCAAGTGACCCCACTTTTCACAGTTATAGCACTGCACACATTTTTCTCTTCTTTATCTTTCTGATAGGAATTTCCTTCTCCTCCTTTCGAGGATTCAGAATCTCTATCATCGACCTTATTCTTGTGAAGATTCGACCAAGAATTTTTTCCCTGAGTCTTGTCGATTTTTCCTTTGAACTTGTTGGAACCATCATTCTTATTCCATGACTGAGCATGTAGTGCTTGTATCGGGTCTTGAACTCTTTTCCTTTCGATAATCCTAATCTCATACGCCTTCAACGAACCAATTAAATCTTCTAGTTTTAGGGTTCTAAGATTATTAGATTCTTGAATAACTACGATAACATGATCAAAGTGAGAGGTTAACATACACATTAACTTTTCAATTATCATCTTATCAGTTAGAGTTTCACCACAATCCCTCATGAGATGGACGAGTTTCTTCGCCTTCGACACATAGTCTGCAATATTTTCATCTTCTCCCGTCGACAACAATTCATATTATCGTTGCAAATTTTGCAACTTGACAACCTTGACTTTTTCGCCTCCTTTAGTGTATTTGACAAGAATATCCCATGTCTCCTTCCTCGATTCAGCATGAGCGGTTATGTCGAAATTAGTCACATCAAACCGCTGATTGAATGTAAAACATCGTCTTCCAATCCTTCTTCTTGACATCCTTGTGAGCAATTCTCTGTGCGTCAATTGCGTCTTCATCAAATGCAGGAACACCATTAGTAACCACTTCTAGGGTTTCACGAAAGCCAAATAGATATTGCATTTGTTTTCTCCATCGAAGCCAATTCTTTCCGTCAAGAGTTGGAAGGGAGTTTGGTAAATTTCCATTACCATTCATCTTTGCAGCGATTGATCAACAACAACCCATGATCCCAGAAACACGATCTTTGACGTATGATTCTTGAAAACATGATCAAGAATCTAACCGGAGCTTTAGATATCAATGTGTTAGTGCTTGAGACAATTTTAGTGAGGAGAGAAAGAGAGAATAAAAAATAGAGATTATATTATGGACTTGAATGATAAAATTGAATTACAAAGTATCTATTTATATACACCTAAATGACTTGACTACCAAGTAAAATAACAAACTAAGTAACAAATCTTATACCCTAATTAACTTTGGGCTTGGACTACACAACTCAACTTGGATTATATATAATATCTCAACAAAGATTTCGTGAGAGAGATCCGAAGATTTTTCTCCTAAAAATAGATTTTATTTTTTAAAAACTCATGTGTCTCAAAATATCCATGTGAAATTACAATTTTATTGTAGGGAATTTTCTCTATATCTATCGGGATAACTTAGTAGACAAGATATGACAACGTGTTTGCTAGTTTTTTTTATTTCTTAGAATAACATTATTATATTTTTTTGTGCGACAACTTTTTAAATAAGTTACTATTTATACATGAAGAGTTTATATTTTTTAATATTGTTGTTAATTTCATGAATGACACCAATTCCAGAAATTTTTACAAAAATAACCCACTTTTTCAAGAAAATTCCCAAAATACTTCTGGTTTAAAAAAAAATCCCAAACTACCCCATTTTTAGGAGGAGTCGCCAATTGAATTGATGACTTCTCTTAAAAGTTGAATGCAGACGCCAATTGGATTGGCTAGAGCAGATGCCCTAGCCAATTGGATTGATGTCCCTGTGTATATCTTGAGAGGAGGCGTCAATTGGATTGGCGCCTCAGTGTAAAAAAAAATTGACGTCAATCCAATTGACTAGGGTACCTGCCCTAGTCAATCCAATTGACGTCTGTATTCAATTTTTAAGAGGAGTCTCCAACTAAAAGTGAGGTAGTTTGAGAATTTTTAGAAACCAAATATATTTTGGGAATTTTCTTTAAAAAATGGATTATTTTTATAAAAAAATTCCAATTCCAACCCACGTTAAAATCATAAAAGACACAAAACTCAATAATTGGAGCAAACACCACTTCAACGAAAATCTATCGATCTTGTTCTGAGATATGTGTATTTGTATTGGAAAGAAGATGATGAGTGGCTAAAATCCAAATGCTCGAAGCAAAGAAAGAAACTCGTTAAAAAATGGCATTGCCATGGCCATAATTGTGGTCACTATCACAAATATTGTCCTCCAAATTATCCGAAACAAGTTGATGTTGAATTTTAAGTAATCAATTTTGTTCGCGTATTCTTTATTTATAAAAGTTGAGTATGGCCACTTCAGATTAGCACCCATCTCAACTGAAGATTGGTTGAGCTAACACCTGCATCATAATATAAATATCTTTTATTACATCATCATCAAATCAAAATCATGTATATAATATATCAATAATTTTAACCTATAGTTATCTTTTAAATAAGTTTTGTCTCCAATATTATTTAAACATTTGTCTCTTGAGCTTACAAAGTCAAACTCTTACAGCTGAGTTGACACCTCACACAAAAATAAGAGGAAACCATTTACCTGAAATGCTCCCACCATGTGAATTATAATGAAAACATTCCCTAAGGCAACCAACCAGAAGGGGTCATAAAATCCAAAGCCAGTGAGAATATTTCTTGGGGTGTGATCACCAAATGCAGCATAACCAAGTGAAGCTCATAGAGATATTTGGACATAAAGATCCCAAAACCAATTATATAAGGATTATTTGAAAACTTGCAATAGGCTTCATGTCCATTTTTGTGGAAGCAAATTAATTTCTTTATAGCTCTGTCATATAAATACATAACTGTAAAATTAAAAAAGAATAGAATAAAGTAATATTTAGTTTGTTATATATGTGATGGTGTTGTAACATACACCATGCTTGTGGAGGAAGTTATAGTATATCCCACTGTAACACCTGCAAGTTTCCCATACTGGATCAATCCACAAAGCACGTACATTTTTCCACCTAGGTATGCATGCACAGCTTGCATGTAAGTGTAGTTTCTTTTGTCGTCAATTGGATTTGGATATCTATAACAATCAGCTATAAGATTGTAAGTGTAGATGGAAATAGATGAAAACATGATCATAACGTCAATGCCGGCTATCTATCCAAGTTGAGCAATTGCCTATGCTAGAGCCAACACTCCTGTGTTGAAATATAATACATAACTGTATTTTAACAGCTTTTAAAAAGTTTGTTACAAGTTAGTTGGTTAGTTGGTTGCTCATGTATGGATAACTTGCTTTGTAAGCAATTATGAAATGTATATAAATAACATTGTGTAATCCGAAACTTTTAATGAGAACAAGCTCTACTTTACTCTCTTTCTTCTATTCCAAGTTTTCTATGTGCAAGTGTGTGTATCATTCTGTCATAACATTGTCATTGTTGCACTAGAAGAATTCATCATCACAGTGTTGTTGTTCTAACAATTGGCATCTATAGCCTGGTTCGATCTAAGGGAAACACGAGTGAAAAGTGACGGGAAGAACCAAAGAAAACACTGAGTGATAGATTCTTGATAGGCAAGATGAATATCAATGGTTTTGGATCAAATATTCTGGTTCTTGATGGCAAGAACTGGGATCGATGGAGTGCACTGATGAAATCCCTATTTGGACCACAAGAAGTGAATGAAATTGTGCAGAATGACTATGAGGATTTCGTGGTGAATCTAACTGATGCGTAGAAGAATTCATACAAGGAAGCTAAGAAGAAAGATTGTAAGGCCTTGTTCTACATTCAGCAGAATGTTGACAATCAGCATTTTGAGAAAATTTCCAAAGCAACAAGATCCAAAGAAGCATGGGATATCTTAGAAAACTATCATACTGGTGGAGATAAGATGAAGCAAGTGAAGCTACAATCCTATAAAAGAAAGTATGAGATGATGCAAATGGAAGAAGATCAAAAAGTGAGTGATTACTTCTCAAAACTAACAGCCATTGTCAACCAAATGAAAACTTGTGGGGAGAACATTACAGATCAGATGGTAGCAGAAAAGGTGCTGAGATTTTTAAGCACAAAGTTCGATTTAATAGTTGTAGATATTCAAGAAGCAAAGGATGTGAGAACTATGAAAATCGAAGAATTGCAAAACTCACTGGAAGCACATGAGCTCCTGGTGTTTGATAGAAGCTCTGAAAGATCAGTTCAACAAGCACTCCAAGTTCAAACTTTCAAGAAAGAAGGAAATCAGAAGGATTTCAGGAAGAAGGGAAAGAGCATAGCAGATTGGTCCAACAATGGGAGGAACAAGTATGTAGACAAAACTGAATCTTCAAGGAGAGGAGGCTTTGGCAGAGGTCAAAACAAGAAGAGGAAGTTTGACAAAAGTAAAGTGCAATGCTTTAACTGTGAGAAGCATGGGCATTTTGCTGATGAATGTTGGTTCAAGAAAGATCAAAAGATTGATAAAGAAGCAAATTTGGCTCATGAAGAGGATGCAAGCACAGTGTTGTTGATGGCTACTACCAGTGATGAAAAAAATAAAAATGAAGAGTGGTTTCTTGACTCTGGGTGCTCTAATCACATGACATCACATAGAGAGTGGTTGACCAGCTTTGATACTAGAAAGAAAACAAGCATCAAACTGGCTGACAGTAGAAACCTTGTAGCTGAAGGTAGTGGAAATATAGTGATCAGAAGCAATGCTGGCAAAAGAATCATTATTGAAGATGTGATATATGTTCCTAAGATGAAGTGTAATCTCATGAGCATTGGTCAACTGGTGGAGAAGGGATTCTCAGCGACTATGGGTGGTGACTCTTTGAATTTGTTTGATGCAAAGAAGAATTTGGTGCAAAAATCAAACATGTCAAAGAATAGAACATGCAGATGCAACATCTCAAGTGAGAAGATGATGTGCTTGTCTGCAGCAGTGAATGAAGATGTTGAAGACTTATGGCACAAGAGGTATGGTCACCTAAACTTTAGAAGTCTTAGTGACTTGGATACTAAAGAACTGGTGTATGGCTTGCCAAAGCTAAATGACAGGAAATCCATTTGTGAAGTGTGTATGAAAAGCAAACAAAGTAGGTTCTCCTTTGTTTCTGAAGCTCCTAAAAGAGCTAGTGTAGCACTGCAGGTAGTTCACTCAGACATATGTGGTCCTTTTGAAGTACCTTCATTGAGAGGAAGCAGGTACTTCATCATATTTGTTGATGAACTTACAAGGATGATATGGATGTATACAATCAAGCTTAAGAGTGAGGCCTTAGAGGTATTCGGGAAATTCAAAATCTTAATAGAAAAGGAAAGTGACAAATTTATAAAGATCTTGAGAATTTATGGTGGAGGAGAATACACCTCAAAGAAATTTGAAACTTTTTGTGTCAATCAAGGTATTGTGCATGAAGTAACAGCTCCTTATACACCTCAGCATAATGGACTGGTTGAGAGAAGAAACAGAACTCTACTGAATATGGCAAGAAGTATAATCAAGCAGAAAAACCTACTGTCGCACCTCGAAAAATGGGGATACGACTTTAAAGCGAAGCGCGATGGCACGCTCGCAATGATGGACTGAACAGAGTCGCCATCGAACTTTATTTATTCCTAAAAAGGAAAGGGGAAATATCGATAAAACCCAAGACAAAATGACAATGATTATGGTCGTCGCAACCAAATCAGGGTTCAGGAATCGATTACGCAAGGGGAAGGTATTGGCACCCCTCACGTCCGTTGTACTCAACGGGAACCATTTAGTTAGTTTCGTTTTGAATGTTAGCTTATGTTAGTCTTCTCAAGTTATAATGAGGGAGAGAAAGAATAGAAGAGGGAAGAAATGTTTTTGGATTTTTGACGAAGGGCTAAACCTAAGTTTTTTATTAATGGGCCTGACAAGATTTACAAATCCTGCTCCTACGTATCTCAAAAGAGAAATCAAGGCTTACATAGTTCTGGGTAGAAAAATATTTGTTTGTTGGTCGATTTTAGCGAAAGCTATACTGTATTAATCGACGAAAATATTGTTTTACCCAAAACAGATGAGGAGTGGACGCATACCACACATCGAACGGATTTATAAATCTACATTCGGAAAAGCGTCACTTATCTCGACTCAACAATCGTGGCCGAAACATTGTTTTGCATCACCTTAAGACAATATATCTTTCATTTATGAAAAAGGTTTTTGATTAATCGCACGGCGGCGAGAAAGAGTTTGATTGGTTGGATGTATTTTGAGTGATGGCGAGAACTTGGATGAGCGAGATATCCATCTCGAATCCTAGTCTCAGGAGTGCACGGTATACACCATGTTCCATTTCCATCTTATTTGCAAAAGTATTTAATAAGAATTAGGTGTTTTGAATTTGATTGAGAAAGGGTTTGAAGAAACCGCATTGACAATTTTAGACGATGGCGAGAGCTAAGATAAGCAAGGCATCCACCTTGAATCTTAAACTCAGGAGTGCACGGTATACACCATGTTCCATTTCCATCCTTATTGAAAAAGTGTTAAGGTAGGAATTAAGTATTTTTTGAGTTTTGAAAGACGAATATTTGAGAATGAGGCATAAGCCCTAAGATCAAAAATTCAGGGTTCCACTGGAATGCTAGATTCCAATGGTCCTTTTTCATTCGAATTATTTAAGAAAATTATTTAATGGACAACGAACACTTGATGAGAATCAAATGTTCAAATAGTTACGCCAGAATGCTTGATCCCAACGGTCCTTTTCTTTGTCCAAGTTAATTATTGAGTGTTTTAAGAATGAAAGGAAGGAATGAACGGTTAATTCAAAACGCGAGGCTCAAGATGGATTATTCGAGGGTTCCCACCGGAATGCAAGATTCGACTGGTCCTCTTCTTTCATGTTTTTTAAAAAAAAGGAATTTAATCGGGTTGTAAAGATAGTTTGAAAATAAAATTATATTATAGGGATAAAATTAATTTTACAATTTTTATATGTATATCGAATTAATTATATATATATATAATCAAGTTCCCACCAGAATGCTAGACTCTAATGGGAGGAAATGGAATTAAATGTCGAAACTATGGAAAGTTAGTGAAATTTAAAATCGAAAGCTTAGTGAATTGAATATAATTATTTACATGTGTAAAGGTATGAACATGGATACCAATAACCTAATTAAATTAACTAACACACAAAAGTCGACTAGTCGAATAAAACCCAATATCGGGAAGTCAACCATTAATTAAATCTAAAAAGTAAACATTTGAAAATATAAACAACTAAATAACGATTAAATTAAATTAATAAAAATATAAAGGTAAAATAAATAGTAGAAGTTATATAAAAAATTGAATGAAATAGTAAGCATAATAAATAGAAACATGAAGATTTACTATCCCCAAGTATCGAACCCATCCCATTAAAGAAAGTGAAACCAACTCCCTCTCGACTAGGCCACTTATGATCATTTGTTACCTTATTAACAACTGGAATATATAAACCAGAATAAACTAAAATAAAAATTAAAATAAAAAACTAACATAAGGTGGTCTATTAATGGACGACTAATTAAGATAATGGAGGAATCCCAAAGGGTGACCTTAGCCGCCTGACTGTTGGGTTCAAGAGACTAATAACTAGTAAATTAATAGGGAACACAAAAAACAATACATTACTATTTAATAATAATAAAAAAGCAAAGGAAGACTAAACGTATTAAGTTTTTAAATGGTTTAAATGTTTGTTTTTTTTTAAATAAATAAAAGAAGAGAAAGTGGGAGCAACAGTAACAGAACCCAGAAATCCTTCATCGTCCTCACTCCCTCAATCTCGTCCTCTCTCTCTCAATCGATCATCTTCTCAATCGTGCACCTCTCTCTCTCAAACGCTCGTTTCCTCAAACCTTCGCACCTACCTCACAATACATGCAAGAAATCCATGGCTTTTAAGAGATTCAAACAAATAAAGCTCACCTTCGGTGGTGACGGTGAGGCTTGGATCTGCTTTCTTTACTTCAAAGTTTTCCTTTTGAGGTTCGTCTCTTTCACCGCTTCAATCTTTCTAGCTCTAGGTTTTTTCCGCCGTTTTTGAATTAGGGTTTTTTTTCGTCTTGGTCGCCTAGATTTAGGGTTTTTCTTTGTGGTCGCCTCCTCTTCTCGCCTCCGCTTCGACCTTTTTATACTCACTACCTAGGGTTTTCAGGTTGGCTTATGGAGATCGAAACAGGTATCTCTGCGAAACCCTTTCGGTATGCTCAGTTTGGATTGCCCTATTTGATGTTAAATTCGAAAAAGGTAACACATACCTACACTTTCTTCTTTGAATTTTGTCTCAATCCCTTTTGGGATATTTCAAAATTTTACTGCCTTTGCTAATTACCTGTGTTTACTGCAGTGAAAATTGGAATGGTTTTAAGGTTTTAAAAGGCAGCTTAATGATTGTTATGGTTTGGGTTATGCAGGTCTTGGGTTAGCATTCCAGTAGAACCCTGAATTTTTGGTCTTAGGGCTTATGCCTCATTCTCAAATATTCGTCTTTCAAACTCAAAAAATACTTAATCCTTATTCAACACCTTTTCAATAAAGATGGAAATGGAACATGGTGTATACCGTGCACTCCTGAGATTAAGATTCAAGGTGGATGCCTTGCTTATCTTAGCTCTCGCCATTGTCTAAAATTGTCAATGCGGTTTCTTCAAACCCTTTCTCAATCAAACCTAAAAATACTTAATCTTTATTAAACATTTTTGCCAATAAAGATGGAAATGGAACATGGTGTATACCGTGCACTCCTGAGACTAGGATTCGAGATGGATATCTCGCTCATCCAAGTTCTCGCTATCACTCAAAAATACATCCAACCAATCAAACTCTTTCTCGCCATCGTGCGATTAATCAAAAACCTCTTTCATAAACGAAAGATATATTGTCTTAAGGTGATGCAAAATAATGTTTCGGCCACGATTGTTGAGTGGAGATAAGTGACGCTTTTCCGAATGTAGATTTATAAATCCGTTCGATGTGTGGTATGCGTCCACTCCTCATCTGTTTTGGGTAAAACAATGTTTTCGTTGATTAATACAGTATAGCTTTCGCTAAAATCGACCAACAAACAAACATTTTTCTACCCAGAACTACGTAAGCCTTGATTTCTCTTTTGAGATACGTAGGAGCGGGATTTGTAAATCTTGTCAGGCCCACTAATAAAAAACTTAGGTTTAGTCCTTCGTCAAAAAATCCAAAAACATTTCTTCTCTCTTCTATTTTATTCTCTCCCTCATAATAACTTAAGAAGACTAACATAAGCTAACATTCAAAATGAAACTAACTAAACGGTTCCCGTTGAATACAACGAACGTGAGGGGTGCTAATACCTTCCCCTTGCGTAACCGACTCCCGAACCCTGATATTGGTTGCGACGACCATAATCATTGTCGTTCTTTCTTGGGTTTTATCGATATTTCCCTTTTCCTTTTTAGGAATAAATAAAGTTCGATGGCGACTCTGTTCAGTCCATCATTGCGAGCGTGCGATCGCGCTTCGCTTAAAGTCGTATCCCCATTTTTCGAGGTGCGACACCTACCACATAAGTTTTGGGGTGAAGCAGTCACTACAGCTGCTTACATTCTGAATAAATGTCCTATAAAAAGTTTGAATTTAAAAATACCTGAAGAAGCTTGGTGTGGAAGAAAGCCCAATGTGAAGCATTTCAAGGTTTTTGGCTCCTTCTGCTATAAACATGTACCAGATGTTAGAAGAAGTAAGCTAGAAGATAAGAGTGAAATTATGATACTTATAGGCTACCATCCTACAGGTGCCTATAAGTTTTATAATCCTGTTAGTCAAAAGGTACATATCAGTAGAGATGTAATTGTGAATGTGGCTGAGAATTGGAAATTGGAAGATGAACCAGTATACAGTGAAGAGAGTCAACAAACCTACATTTATCCTGATTCAAGTGACGAATCAGTAAACAATGATGATGCAGATGAGTCAGACAATGAAGAAGTGAATAATATTGATGCAGATGAGCATGAAGGAGTGGAAGCAACTGTGAGACCTCAAAGAATCAGACAAGCTCCAAGAAGGTTGGGTGACTATGTTGTGATTTCTGATAATGCAGTAAATGATGAAGGTGATATCATTCACTTTGCATTATTAGCAGATTCTGAACCTCTCAACTTTGAAGAACCATTGAAGATACGTGCATGGAAGAAAGCCATGATGGAGGAACTTCAATCAATTGAGAAGAATCACATGTGGGAGCTAGTTAACTTACCAGACAAGAAAAAGAAGATAGATGTGAAGTGGGTTTTCAAATTGAAATTAAATCCTGATGGGAAAATTTCAAAACATAAGATCAGGTTTGTGGCTAAAGGGTTCTTACAAAAACATGGCACTGGCTACAATGAAGTGTTTTCTCCAGTTGTAAGGCTTGAAACTGTAAGACTAGTAGTGGCTCTAGCTTGCAAGAGAAGGTGGTCACTTTATCATTTAGATGTAAAGTCTTCCTTTCTAAATGGTCCGTTTGAATAGGTTATGTTTGTTTCACAACCTCCTGGTTATGAAGTACAAGGCAAAGAGAACATGGTGTATAGACTACATAAGGCTCTGTATGGTTTGAAGCAGACCCCTCGAGCCTGGAACAAGAGGATTGATCAGTTTCTCACTCAAATAGGTTTCAAAAAGTGTTCGCAGAGTTTGGTGTTTATGTGCAAAGCTCAAGTAAAGAAGAAACCATGATAATCTACCTATATGTTGATGATTTGCTAATCACTGGGAGCAAAACATCAGAGATTGAAAAAGTTAAAAACAAGTTGAAATCAGAATTTGAAATGACTGATCTAGGTGAACTCTCATTCTTTCTAGGAATGAAATTTCTGAAGATGAAGACAGGAATAGTGATGCATCAGCAGAAGTACATAGGTGAATTGCTTGATAAATTTGAAATGAATAGCTGCAATTTAATTTCAAATCCATCCTAGACAAACTCAAAGATTGATGAATGCAGTGAGGAAGAAAGAGTTGATCCAACAGTGTTCAGAAAAATGGTTGGTTCATTGAGGTATTTGTGCAACAGCGGGCCATACATTTGCTACTCAGTCATTGTGATTAGCAAATTCATGCATGATCCAAGAAAGACTCAAATGATAGCTGCTAAAAGGATACTTAAGTATGTAAAAGGCACAAAGGAGTATGGACTGCTATTCCCTAATAGAAGTAAAGGTGACATAAGTGAACTCATTGGATCCTTAAATAGTGATTGGTGTGGAGACATCATAAACAGGAGAAGCACATTTGGCTATGTATTCAAGTTCAATGAAGAAGCACATTTGGCTATGTATTCAAGTTCAATGAAGCAGCCATATCATTGTGTACAAAGAAGCAACCAGTAATTGCTCTTTCATCCTGTGAGGCAGAATATATAGCAGGAACATTTGCAACCTGTCAAGCAATGTGGTTGAATTCAGTGATAAAGGAGCTAAGGTGTGAAGTGATGAAACCTCTAATACTCAGAATTGACAACAAGTCAACAATCAGCCTTGCAAAAAATTCAATCTCACATGGCATAAGTAAACATATAAACACGGGATTCCATTTCATTCGAGAGAAGGTGAGCAATGGAATGATTGAGGTACAATATTGTCCAACTGAAGTACAACTAGCAGATGGTTTTAGAAATACCTTAAAGCTTGACAGATTTGAGTTCTTGAGAAAGCAACTTGGTGTTATAAGTGTTCAACAATTAAGAATTAAGGGGAAGTGTTGAAATATAATCCATAATTGTATTTTAACAGTTTTTCGAAAGTTTGTTACAAGTTTGTTGGTTACTCATGTATGGATAACTTGCTTTGTAAGTAGTTATGAAATGTATATAAATAATATTGTGTAATCTGAAACTTTTAATGAGAACAATCTCTACATTACTCTCTTTTTTATATTTCAAGTTTTCTATATACAAGTGTGTGTACCATTCTGTCATAACATTGTCATTGTTGCACCAGAAGAATTCATCGTCACAATGTTGTTGTTCTAACATCCTACACCCACTACCACCGTTATAATATGTGTTGTTTTGTTGTTGTCAACTAGTTCCCTACAACCAAAACCATCCATTAAACAAAGAAGCATCTTCCGCACATTTCTTGCTTTGTTGACATCCCTATATTAGTGTGCAATAACATAAAAACAAAGTTGCATGTTCGAGTCCCCACAACATTTGATTACACTAAACTTCTCGACAAATTTGTTTAGTATGGTTGGTTTGAATTTGCACTACAACAAAGTGAATTTACTTTGAATGTTAGTCAATTAATGATATTAGTTTGATCAGAATGAATATGAAATTTGTTTTTCAATTAATCCTTCAATATTTTTATGCAATAGACAATTGAGAGTAAAAAAATTAAACCATGCAGTTTAGGGAGATAAACATATTGGATTTATTCTAGTTGCATCCAAAAAAAATCGAATTACATTAAATTCAACTTAAATTTTATGGTAATACCGAAATTGCATTTGTTCATATAAATCTTCACTTCATCTCTAACAAATCTCCATAACATTTTCCAATTATTTATTATTAATGATTTACAAATATTATCGTTCATACAATATTCACTATATTTTTTAATTTATATAAAATTATAAAATAACATATAATTTGAGTGCATAGAGCAAAGTTTAACTTCAAATCATATACTATCCATTACAATGAAATGTTTTTAAATGAGTCATCTTGATATTCAATTATATTTGAGTTCATATTAATTAATAAATTATTAAAATAAAAAATTGATTTACTTAACTATTTAATTTAATTATTAATCAATTGAAATTCTTAAAATAATAACATTATTATTATAATGTACCTAAATATTAAAGTATTCCAACATTTTAGTCAATTAAGACAATGTAATTCCTACTTGAATCACAATTAAGACAACGTAGTTCCTACTTGAATTTGGAGTAATTTGAGAGAAATTTAATAATATAATTTTAGGATTTGCTGATGGAGAGGAATCCATTATGACGGGTGATAATTATTCATGCAATTTGTGTTCATATTATCTAGAAGATTTGTATCAAAAAAGGAAACCATCTCCTAGCATGTATGCATTGTTGTTTGTATTATTAAGTACTAACTTTTACCAAAAAGACATTTGAAAACAACATAGAAAGTAAATTTGGATAACTTTTACTTGACAACTAAATAGCAAAATATTAGCGGTATGTCCTTAGGCATTGAGTTTTACTTGAGAATAACTAATGTATATTGGAGATGGAATAAGTATATAATGATTATTATCATCTTGACATTAGTGCTAGTGGAGAAGAGCATAAAGAATAAAGCAATGTCAGGTGCATGTCTTAGTGGGGAGAGACATCTCTCCAATGCACTTTACCTCAAGTGAAATACCAATCCATTTTAAGATCAGCATTGAAATAACTCAGGGGAGACTATCATTTTCCGTTTTAGTGAGTGATGCAATTTCTATGATTAGATAGTGTTGAGTGATGCAATTTCTATGATCACGCCTGTCGTTCAAGGGAGGGAAATTATTATTACCTTGATCATTTCACATATATTAAAATAAATAAAAAATAATAATTATATTTACTCTTATACATTGAAAATTAAAATGAATTATTTATTTTAAAATACTATTTTATTTTAAATAAATCACTAACGGAGGAAAAGGGAAGGGAACTCTTATTGCCTTCAATGGAACCGTATTAATTTGACTTAATATTATTTCAATATGTGATACTCTTTTTTTTCATCCCACTTTCCATCCCACGATGAGTGATTCAGTTGACTATTTCATATAGATTAGAATAAATGAAAAATAGAGAATAATATTTTTATTAAAATACTCTTATTATATATTAGAAATGATGAAAGTAATATTAATTAAAGGATAAAAAAAATTAAAAAAAAATACATTAAAAATTAAAATAAATCATTTATTTTAAAATATTCTTTTATTCCAAATAGATCATTCATAAGGGGGGATTATTATTGTACTAATTTGGATTCCGATATGAATAAACAATGGCTGAGAATGAGAATGAAAACAATTATACTAGAAAAGAATTCAATAAGCATAGTCATTGAGAATAAACCAAAATGAAATCTAGAAAATTGGATCAAAAGAATACACGAAACCTTTAGGCTTTGCATCAAATAGTCTTCCAGACTTCCGGCAGTCAACTATTATGGCGCGCCTTGATGATTACTACAAAATAACCGAGGTTGATGATAAATCATACAATAGTTAGTGGCCATCTCACGAATCTTATAGCTTATATTTGCTTTGTGTCGTCCATCAATGTCTCCTCGAAAATCCCATTGCTTGGTAAACATTATGAAGCGTAGCATCCGCTATATCTGCAGCATTTCTAGCACCTTCTCCTAATACTTGGTCTAAATAACCTGAATCTGACATGAGTTCTTCATACCGAGCCTGTTGAAAATATGAATGTAATGCATCACCATATTCAGCAATGATTGTTATAGCACTATGTAAGCATATACCATGGAAATCACACTGAGAAAATATCAAATCATTTATAGAGAAATATTAATTGCGACTATGCAGTCATATTTGTCGCAGTCCCTTCGCAAGGAAGATTTTCACCAATGTTCTGATTTCCTAGTCTCCAATCCAAAAAAATTATCCCTTCAGAATGGGCCATTAAAAACTAGAACTATCCAAATAAACTTGTATAATATGTGCAAGATTAAACAATAAACAGTCATTATTGTTGATCCAAAACAATCTTAGCAAAGGTCAAATTTAGTATTTGGAACCTGAATGGGTTGCAAATGGTCAATCAAGGCATCTGTTAAAAGAGGTTTGAATGTGCCCCAGTTCATGTTTTGGCATTCTTGCACAATTTCCTGTACACAAAAGTTGGCATCAGATAGAATATCTCTGTAAATGTTAGGAAGTCAAATATCACTGCTTGACTCGGAAATGCTTTGAAGAAATACTGACAACAAAACAATTTTTTGGAAGAAGACAACTTAGCAATTATAAATGAAACGAAAATATAATCCATTTCTGACCTCTTTTGTCTTTCCAGAAGCGAGCTGGTATATGGAAAGAAGATTATTACATTCAGGTCTCTCAGGATTGTCGATTTCCAAGCTGTTAGATTCACCATAGTACATAAACAATTAAGAGCTTACAAACCAAAAAAATTGAAAACATTTATAGAAAACGAGTAAATGAAGAAAAAAGTAGGCATTTATAGGAAGCCTCCAAGGACCATGAGCATTATTTAACTATCATTAAAAATGGGATAATAACAATACTAACCTTGGAAATGAATCAGTTTTGCAACGTTTGATCTTGTTTGCTATAAGCTACAAAACAAAATAAGTAAACTCTGAGAAAGAGAGAGGAAAATTAAGATCTGCAGAGCAAATAGAAAATTTATCTTATATTGATAGGCAATTTAACCATATATCAATATGTAAGTTGCAAAAAATTGCTTCATTCAATATGGGTGATAGAATTATATTTAATTTAAATCCACATAATCATATAATATGTAAATCATGTGCTAAATTCCAAGGAGTCAGGTATGAAATGGAGAATGGGATCAAATTGAGTAGATTTGTGCTCTGCTTTCGCAGCTTTGGGCCTCAAGTTCTTTGTTGTCGAATGTGTTTTAGCAGTGTAGGGATGTTTGAGCAGTATGAAGTAGCTATATTTAGACAGCCTGTCAACCACCACAAACACGGCTTCTAATCCCTTGGATTTTGGAAGTCTGGTGATAAAATCCATTGACACTTCCTCCCATGTAGCTTCCGGCAATGACAGTGGCTGCAACAGCCCTCCAGACGTCGTGGCTAGATACTTTTTCCACTGGCAGATGTCGCATGACCTCACAAATTCTTGGATCTTCCCCTTCATCCCTATCCAATACACATTAGTTGCCAATCTTCTATATGTCCGGTAGAACCCGGAATGTCCTCCCTGAGGCGCAGTATGGATTCATGGAGTAACTTTGGTACTAGCTTCGACGGAGCTGATATCACCAACCTACCCTCATAAAAAGCACCCCATTTCGGTACTCAAACCCAGGCCGCACTCAATCCCATACAACTTTGCAAGTGTTAAAACTATCTAAATAAAATTTGCAGAAACCAGGATGAGGATTCAATCATAGTAGGAACTGACAATCGATCCATCAAAATTCGATCAAATTCATACATTTGTTTCAAAATTAAAATCAAATTTGCATGTTTATACTGATGTAACCTCGATATTTTTTTTATAACTGAATACTACAGGCCAGCAAAACAACGCTCATTATCAGATACCACACTCCCCATATAGAGTGAAAATCACAATTGCTGCCTCTAACATCAACCGATTACAAAGTAACAAAAAATTTCAACATAGATTAAATGCAAACAGTTCAGAAAACAAACATATACACCGTGTCCAACAAGACCTACAAAAATAAATAAATAACATAAGAAAATTGTTTCTTGTGAATATAATTACTTACATCTTTAGGATCAAGAATATTGATTCTAGATTGATCAGAAGGTGCAGACTTTGACATCTATAAAATTGAACCCGTGATAGTGTCAGAATAAACTAATACTCAAATCAAAAAATAAAGTTTTGCAGTTCAATTCCCAAGCAAACGCCACCCATAGCACACAATGTTATTATTATCATACAATACTACTTGTCTCTTATTAATTCACTTTTTTTGTGATTTCACATATATTGAAAAAGTAGGAAGTGTATTTAATGTGTATATTCTATGTATAGAATAGATGTTCTTAAAGTACTGTTATAAATGTGTTTAACTCTGACTTCTCATCTCCCAATACACAACTTACTAGTAATAATTAGAGGTGTATTTTAAAATTAATAATAATAATTAATGCGTCTAATAATTTGAAATAAGACTAATGTTTAAGGAAAAATTCAACTCGGACTTATATTTAGGAAGAGAGACAGTATATTCTGCATCTTTTCCTGCGCGCACATAAGCAAGGGAAAGTGGAAATATTGGACAAACCTTTGACAGGCCATCAGTTAGGGACATAATTCGGGCTCCAGTTGGAGGTATGAGGGGCTCTGGAACCTATATGCCATAAAACCCTGTTAGAAAGAAAAAAACATTTTAAATGCATTTTAATTCTTCAGCTCGTTCAAATGGGGTGAAATATAACTTGCCTTAAATAAAGCACCACCTCGCCTGTCATACATGTACAAAATAAAGAATGGTCAAGCCTAACATAAATCTAAAAAATAAGCTAAATAATGGATGGTTATGTCTGATCTAAAAATAGTTCCTCACCCGCCTAATTTTTTCCACTTCCTTCCTCCATATAAATTATTAACCCGTTCAGCTAAGTCACGGGTCAACTCCAAATGCTGCTTTTGATCTTCACCAACAGGCACAAAATCAGTCTGCAGATGCATGCTGCAATTTTATAAGAATTATACTAACTCAAGGTAAATAGAATGCATATCAAAGGTTCCAACAACTAATCAAGCAAGGTTACAATCAAATTAAGTAACACTAGCATATTTACTAGGTTTTCAACTTTCGCTATTACATAGTAAATCAGGGGGAATATAAGATAGAACATAAACTGTTTATTGTAAAATTCCATGAGGAATAGTGTAAAAAAACCACCTGATATAGAAGTATATCAGAAGCCATCAGAACAGGATAAGTCAAAAGAGCAACCCCAACTTCATCGTCTCCCTAAAATTAAATTCCAAAAGAATAAGTTATTTGGATGAATGAATAATAAAAGACAATTTGAGGAAAAGATTAAAAAACAAAAGGTCTTGGTTTAGCAAATCTACACTGGCTTAAAACAAGCAACATAGTACAATCATATGGAAATAAAGTAGAAACAAATTTAGATGATAATAATTTAGAATAGTCTTCACCGGCTATCAAGGCCTAAACATCTGAACACAAACTGTTTCCTTACTTTAGCTGAAGAGCGATTATTAACAACTTCTTTCTGAACACAAATCTTCTTTATACTTAATTATGAATAACTTTTTTCATTCCCTGCTTTAATGTGTTCATGTGTATACGCACGTGTGTGATAATTATTTATTTCCTTTGGAAAGACCACTGTCAAGAAGGAAATGTACTGTTGTTGACTTGTTAGAAAGAATGAAAGAATTAAAAATTATTATTATGCAAAGCAAACTAGATCAACAAAACAGCAAAAATACTAAATAAACTAAAAATGGAAATTAGAAATGCATACAGCTATAAACGCACCGCCTTGCGAGACTTCTCTTTAAACTGTATCATTCTGTTCAACCAGCCGATTGGTGTTATGGAACTTAGCAACCACATCAATTCTACATGTGCACGGACATGAGACTGGACAAAAACTGAAGCCTGTTTGCATAAATGAATGTCCTTTATCCTCAGTGGACAAAGGTTCCGGCATTTCCACCATAAATATTATTTCTTAAAAAAATCTGAGCAAATGTAGTAAAGAACCTTTGAAGGATCCACCCCACATGCCAAGTAAATAGCTGCAGTTGATTTTGTATCCTTAGTTAGTTGTTCTCTGTCGTGAGGTAATGTAATCTGTGTGAGAAAATCTGAAGGGGTGAGAAATGGGACATTATTATTCAATGTCTAAATAAAACATGGAAGTTGGCTTTAATAAGTAAGTACAATGAAGTGCAAAAAGTTAGTCCTAAAATTCCTTTCCAGAAACCAATACAATTAACCGCAGTGTGTTTTAAGGTGGAACCGTGAAGTGTGGACCCTTCAAATATTTCTATGACAGTGTTGCATAGTTTGTGCGCATGTGATTTCCACTGACCATGTTTTATATGTGGTACATCTTTGACCTACAAGTCGAGCTACTACTTACATTCTAAACAAATTTTATTTGTGAGAAATTTGGATGAAATTTCAACTAAAAACAGAAATGGAAATCTAAACAAGCACAAAGGTGGCTTAAACTACTCTAGATCTATATATCCTCATCAATAAACAAATATGTTAATTTGTTTGGCCTACTCAGTCTAATTGACAAGAAACCTAAAACTAATTAACCTAGTTATAAAGCCAGTCTACATTTGTCCAAGAAATAGCGAACGACCCAATAGAAAGTCCACGCTTGCGGAATACTAAACTCGCTAAAGCTCATAAGCAGCACAATTAGAGGGAAAATTATGAAATATTCAAAAAAAAAAAATCCTTTGATTTTCACATTACAATGCATACCAAAAGATCTAGTTATATGACCTCGGACCTGTAGCTCAAAAACAACAAAAAGGAACGAAAAAAATCATCATCAGGAGTTATATAAGTTTAGTTATTAGCAGAAGAAATATGGACATACCGCATGCAGATCCACAATGAAGTAAAGAGTATCATACACATCCTGCAACAAATTGAAAAAGTAATGTTAATTCTTAAAATTATACAGTTTTAATATGCGTGTGATTTATGAAAAAAACATGAATTAAGAAATTTAACAAGATAAATTTTCAAACCTGAAGAGCGACCCAATTCTTGATGGCGCCGAAATAATTTCCAAGGTGAATTGAGCCGGTAGGTTGAACTCCCGAGGCAACTCGTTTCCTGTGGAAAAAGAAGCTAGTTAGTTAGTTAGTTGAATAAACGTAAAATTGAAATAAGAATTGAATTGAATGTGAATTACTTGATAGAGGTTGAGGTAGGTGTTGGAGTTTCGGGAGAGGTAGAGGATAGAGTGGTGCAGCATCGAATGGTGGTTCTGAGGCGAGAACGAAGGAGCGTGGAAGCTGCACACGACCTGTTTGATGTAATGAAAATCAAAAGAGAGGATAAGAAAGAGAGTGAAATGAGTGAGTGTATACCGTACAGTGAAGGAATGAAGCATGACGGAACCGCGTACTGAGAAAGAACACCCATCTTCTCTTCTGCGCACTGCACCTTTGAATGTTGATTGTATTCGCTTTCGATATATGTCAAAATGAGATGAGATAAACGGTTGTGGTTGAACTGAAAAGATCTGGATTCACTGCTTTGAGGCGGGAACGGTATGTGTCTTTCAAACGATCTTGTCCATCCGATTAATCTTGTGCTCTAAAATAGGCCACGTGTCAGTCTTTCTTTTTTTCCCTCTAATCCTGTGTTTCGTTTCTGACAAAGTTTGATTTTGTTATAGTACTACATTTCTTTAAAATGAAATGCGTTATTAAACCAAAATATTTGTTTCAACCGTTTTCTTTAATGATTTTTATAGTTTAATATAGGATGATGTTTGTCTTAACTTAAAAAAAAAAAGTATATTATTATTATATTTTATTTTAAAAAATTTATAGTTATTAAAATTGAAAGATCAATTTTGATATCTTATAATATAAATATATATTATTAAAGATTAAAATATATTCGAAATTATAATTTTTTTAAAAGTTATATTTTAAAAATGATTTTTGTGAAAAGCTAATTGAAACAAAAATTAAATGTTTTTTTTTAATTTTAATATCCATGAAATATTTAAAATATTTTTTTTAGAATTATCATTTAAACCAAATTTTTATTTTAATACCATTATATATAACAAATAGTGATGGGTAAGATAGAGGTGTACCTTTGTGGACTTGCTGCCTCCCTCAGTCTTCGATTCGACTGGCCTTTTGATTAGTGGCTTCTTGAGTGGAACCCTGATGGCTAAAAGAAAAAACAACACAGAACAGTTATTATAAGCTAAGGGTGAATATCCTAATAGAGGGGTATGATTCGAAAAACCTCTCATGTCACACCTTCATATATGTCTGATTCGATGTGAACATCTTCGATCCCTATATGAAGATGCTCTTTGAAACTGTCTAGAGTATGCTTAGTCGCAACCACCCACTGGGCTTTTTTCTGTGACTGCTGTCGAAGGATTTTAATGGAGTCCCACAGATAAACCAGTTTGGAAATGGAGGGGTAAGGTCACTCCAAAGTCAGCATTTGGCAGTCGAGGAAATTTTTGGGGAAAAAATTCGAAAGCCATTACGTAGCGTTTCTCAGGAGGAACGTACGAAGGGATTTTTAAAGTTTCCATTTTCTTTGAAATTTTTTCCTTTAGTGTGACAGCTGCTTTGCGGATGGTTCGACTAAGATCATCAGGCCTATAGGCAATTTCAAAGTAATTTTGGAACGCTTGAATTTCTTTGATATACATGTAAGTACCTTTCTTGGTTCTTTCCTGCACATAAAGTAAAGCTTTATCAATGTGTTGGATAAGATAGGGGACGTCAAAAAACTCTTCAGTATAATATGCGTTCCACCATCTCCCAAATTCTCGAGTACAGAGAAAGCTAGTCTCGAAGTGGACAGGGGTAAGTTGTGTCCTGCCAGTATATCTAGCCATATGTTTGAGAGTGGCGGCTTCATTATGAATTGCGTTGTAGAGGAGAAGGATGCCTTTTTAGTCATACTGGCACTTTGGGAGAGCCTGAATTAACCCAAACTATCGAGCCACAAGATTGGGCTGATAGGCAATCAAAGTAACATGTATCTTTGAAGGGTTTAATCGAAGGGTTAAGATTTTTGGGGTCAAAAATGCCTCCCAAATCAGCAAAGATTATGTCTCTCGTTTTTTGGAGGGAGATGGAAAGGGCCTTGTGAACCATTATAGACCATACTTCTTAGCTGCGAAGGGGGCCATGCTCGACGTGAATACATGACGCTTGGCGAACATCATGACATAGCTCATGAAGGTTGGTCAAAGAGCTTGCCCTTTGTCATTGGGGGTTAGTTGGGCCAATTGAATTCCTCCGACTCCTCTATTCCTCACTTTTTCATCTTCTTCATCAACAATGCCTTTATTGGGAAGACTTGCCTTGAAAGTGGCATTGAGCCAGAGTTGTAGCAGATAGAAGGGACCAGAGAGAATGAGGTTTCCTTTTCCTCCCAAGTTCTTTAGTTGAGTAACTCCATCACTCAGTGATTCATAAAGACTTGCTATGATCATTTCGCTTAAACAAACGTCACGTCCAGCATGCAGTTGGTTCACCAGAGTAAGGTACTTCTTGGCGACTTGTAGGGACTTCGAGCAAAATATAGAGTGGGATAACCACAAGGCTAAGAAGGTTATATGTTCCACATCATAAACAGTGTCGACATCCTTGTCATGATAGTGTGCGATATGGGTCGAATATGCTGCTCTAGAGGTGGAAACGACTATAGTGTCCTCAGAGTCAATATCGGGGGTCGTATGTATGTCCGTTAGGTTTTAGCCCTGTGATAACGGCTGGGTCAAAGAGTGTTGGTGTGATCATACCACATGGAAGGTGGAAGGTGTAATGTGTGTTATCCCAAAAGTACAGCGAAGAGACTAACATATATGAGTTATACTCTAAGCCTAATTTCGACAGCATTATCAGGTCATAAATCCCCATATCTTTCCAATTTTGGGCTTTGGTTTTTTCTATTTTGTTTAGCCATTCTATATAATTCGTTGGGTCTTTAAATGAGGGAGTGGCACGAAAAACCCTAAAGTCGTTGTTCATAAATCTCAAATTATGGTTTCGTCTGTTTTGGGTTCTTCAGCAGCGGTTAGTTCAACCCTAGGTTTATTGGCTTGCCCTATGGGTTTACATTTATGATAAGAAGGGAAGTATTCCTTAAGCTTACTAAAATCAGTATCTAAATCAGGCAGAGGTCCAAATAACACATGGGTTTTACCATAAACAGAAATCGGAATAAGTACCTGAGAGGCGTAAATCCTGCGTTGTTCTTCAGTTTTTGGTTCTAGGATATACTGTTAATTGCCCACCATTATTGGACCAGGTAATGTAACGAAAGGAGGTAAGTCTGAAATCTTCCTGGGAGCTTTTGATTTGACAGACATCTTGGTAGCTTTACTTATGTCCTTGGAGGATTTGCTTGAGGTTGCCATTGTTGTTGAGTTTTTAAGAAAAGGGAAAAAATATGGGTTTGCTTGAAGGTTGTTTGAGAAGATGAAAAGTTAGAGTGCTTGAGATTTCAAAAAGCGTAAAAATTGGAATTGGTATGAGCTGTGTTTTTTGTAAGCGTTCTTGGAAGGAAAAAATTGTTCAAATCAATATCAATGGTTGACAAGTTAGTGGAACACGTGTCTTTCCTGGATTATGCATTGAAGAGGTGTTAATTAATGCTTAAACCCATGATCTCCTAGGGTCTAGAAAACGTGATGATTAAAAAGATTTGGGTGTGGGCTGAAAAGACGTTGTTAGGAAAAAGGTAATGATGACTTTGACGCACAAGACAGCTGGGAGAAACTGAAATGTTTTTTGTAACATTGGGACATTAGTGACATGCAAAAATTGTCCAAGGCGTCGAAGCATGTTCTCAAAAAATGTCTTTTCCTTCAATGTGTCGAAAATGACATTTTTGGGGGGAATTTGTTAGCTCCTAATTTCGATGCCCATATTGGAATTAAGAAATGGAGTTCCCTGTGAAGATGTTTCGACTAGATCAGATATTGGGAGTTCTAGTCGAAGATGCCTCGATAAGAGGGTCAAGATGCTTCAGGGACTTAGAAATATTTTTAGTGTTTGAAAATGTTTTTGATGAGAGATTGAAATTCAAATAAAGGAGGAAACTTTTGTTCTTATCTGAATTACTGAAGGTACACGTTGAGCATAGTGGATAGTTGCATCCATGCAAAGCGTCATTTGTCTCGATGTGATAGAAAGGTTGTTAGAGGCGGTTATATCGACTATTATAAATAAAAGGTCTTAGTGCTAGGGTCGTGTGTGTTTAAAAGTGTGTACAAAGTCTGTAAAATTTATCAAGTATCCGTGTGTTGAGAACAGTAAATTGAGAAATGCACGTTTGATTTACACCATTGTCATTTACTTTGAAGTAATTAAATTCATCTTTCATTTCCATAAATATCTCTTTATTTAAAAGATCTATATTTGTTGTCATTTATCTTCGTCTTTACAACATTCTCTTCACTTTACGTTATTCGTCTCTTTTTTGAGTATTTTTATGAATTACTATTATTGCAAACGCTGTCGAAGTGTTTATTAGAATTTACTTTAACAAATAATTAGCACATGTCCTATGATCAATCTGATCGATCCTGTAAGTAACCAAATTTAGTAATTTGGAAGATCAACGGTTGTTTACCAATTTTCACGGTAAACACTTGGATGCCCCCAGATGTAGGTGACGTTGCACCGAACTGGGTTAAAATTGATATGTGTTATTTTCTTCCTTCTTTTTACACTATTATTGTTTCTGGTGTGTGTCATACCCCAATTTTGTCCGGGCATATTTAAATTTTTGTAAAATCGATTTCATCTTTAATTTGCATTATATGCACAGTATGACATGCATTCAATCATGAATAATAATTAAAATATTAATCAGAATAAATTTATTGAAAATACAGACAAATCGGTTGAATCATTTTCTCAAGTACGGACAAAATCAGCAGATAAAAAGTTTTGAAATTAAAATTGCGGACGCCGGTATTATTAATCTACGGTTCATGTAGTTTAACCTGGTGTGCTCGTTGTATTTTTCAGCAGCTGTTTCAGTTGCGTTTTGACCCGCCTGAGCCTTTTAACCGGTGCAAACTTATTTCAGAATTTGAAGAAACACTGTATTTTTTCAATAAGTATATTTTGTGTTAATCATTTTAGTGTGTCTGATTTAATTTTTCGAGCAAATTTTCATCTGACTCCTATTTTATAATCGGTCTTTTTATTTCTTCGCTCTAGTATCCAAATTAGAGTTTGTTTTATTATTATTATTATTTAAATAAAATTACTGTTTAGGAATTTTTAATAAATATTTTAGCATTGGATTCCTATCTTTTTTTTGATAGCTGGTGCACCTCCAACGGTAAAATCCAGCTTGCATATCTCTCCCTCCACACGTTTCCCTCCCACCTATTACTACCACCCACACACGTTTTCTTCACCCTTGGCTCTCTCTCCAATTTCATTTAGTACTCACCTCACTCATCCCTCACGTCCCTCTCTCCTCTCTCTAATAAAAAGAAAACAGAAAGATAAAGAAAAGGAGGAATCACTGTTCCTCTTCTTCGATCCCTCACACACACCGTCGCGCACCCTTCTTCTTCCCCAAACGACTCCACCGCCTTTATTCTCATCAACACCACAAAATCCACCAAACCTCCATTTGCTCCGTGATTCTCCGCCGGAACAACCACTCGCTCACCTCACCACCCATGTCATAATAGCAACCTTCTTCAATCCATGGCTATCGTCTACCACCATAAACTCACCGCGTTAATATCTACCTCACTAAAACCACCGTAAATTTATAGCCACCATAACTGTCTTCTTCAACTTCTCCATTCGCGCCGGCAACATGAAGGTGAGAAAAACAAGAAAGGGGGGTTTGAATTATTTTGGAAAATAAGCGCTTTTTCAAAATAAAGACCACACAAGGAATTTATACTGGTTCGCTTATAACACAAAGCTACTCCAGTCCACCCGGCCAAGGTGATTTTGCCTTCAACAAGGACTTAATCCACTATTCTTGAAAGATAGTTTACAACCAACGTCTAAGAGAAAGATCTCTTAGTCCTCTCAAGTATACAGACTGCGCAGAGTCACTTGAGGAAATAAAACAATAGATAAAGGACAATGTAATCTAGAGTGCTTCTAGGATAAGCAAAATATTACAACAGTAAGATCAAACGAATGTTTCACGTACTAAGCAAAAGCTTCGTGAGAGATTGAGAGAGAGAGTAAAACGTTTATGTGCGTTAGTTGTTTTCTCAATGTTGTTTGCTGTCCTTTATATAGGGGTGAAAGGATCGTTGAAATTGATGGCAGATGATTTGTCTTGAATAGGAATTAATGCCATAATTTCTGTTGTTTCTTGCCAAAACAACTTTGTCTCCCTGAATAACTTCTTTCCAAAAATAGATACTTTCTATTTAAATTTGAAGTAGACGTTACTCTTTCTGAATTAGGAAATCCATTATCAGTCTACGTGACTCTGGGAATCTTGGAATCTTGCTATGTTGATTCGGAGCTTCTTATGTTGATCTTTTAGAGTTCTAATGATGTCTTCAGATGACGCTGAGAGCTTCTGGAATTGATATACCGTTGTTCAGAGTCAGAACTTCTAGAGTGTACTCCTTCTTCAGATGCTTCTGATATTCTGCTGTTTTGCTCAGAGTTAGAACTTCTTGAGCGTGTTTCTGCTTCAGATGCTTCTGATCTTCTGGTGATTTGTATCTGATATGATTCTGTATCTGATAACGCAATCAGATTCCTTTCTTTTGTTTAGAGTCCTGCACACTTAGAAACTTTTCGTTAGTTTTTGGTTTCATCCTTTGTTATCATCAAAATCTTGGAATCTGTTGTAGAACAATTTTTGTTCTCACAATCTCCCCCTTTTTGATGATGACAAAACAAACTCAATTAGCAGATGAAACATAAAAAATATCAGATCAGATAGAAGTGAGCTCCCCCTGAGATAGGTTAGGGAGTTCAGAAGTTCTTACCAGAGCTTCCAAGCAATGAAGTTTCTCGATACCTTCTGCAATTTCTTAAGTCCAGTGTTAGATGAATTTATTTTTAAAAAAATATGTTGCAGAGTGCTTAAGGTATTAGGCAATATTTCATCAGAGCTATGTTTGATTTCTCCCCCTTTTTGTCAGAATCAAAAAGACTTAAACAAGTATCAAAAAGCATTATATTCAAATAATAGAACAACAGAGACAATGGCAAGAGAACAGGCAAACATCAGAAACAGAGAAAACAAAGCAACAAACAAAAGATCCTAAGTGCCTAAGGGTTGGGAGGAGGAGGCATTCTCTGAAGCAGTTGAGCCAACATGTTCTGAATGTTGTCGTTGACGGAGTCCTGTTTGTCCATTCTGGCTCTGAGTTCCTTCTGGTCTTTCTGAAGCTCTTCAAGTGTCTTGAGAACCATAGGAATGACAGATGAGGACTCCCCCTGAGTCAGAGCACTATGTTCTTCAGCAGCTCTGGCTTCAGCTTCTGCAGCTGCCTTTGCTTCAGCTTCAGCAGCAGCAGCAGCAGCAGCATCCGCTAGAGCTTTAGCCTCAGCTTCCTTTGCCCTTTGGATTTCTGCTTGTCTAGCTCTTTCTTCTTCTTGCCTCCTGGCTTCTTCTTCAGCTTCTCTGGCAAGTCTTTCCTGTTGTCTTGCCTCAGCATCTCTGATGAAGTCGTTTCTGACTTGCTCAGAGATGTGCTTCAGCTTGAAAGCCTCAGAAGTCATCCAGCCAATGACTCTGTTCCAGTGTGTCCTTACAGAGTCAGGATCATCACTGATGCCAGAGTTAATGGTCAGAGACTTGACCTTTTGTACTGAAGCCCCTGCGAACAACATTATGGCTTCCTCAAGGGTAGGCAGGGAATGTTCAGGTTCAGATATTTGGGGTGGAGAGTTTGGAGGGCTTAAGTTTAGTGTTAGAGGTTCAGGTTCAGGTTCAGGTTCAGAATCAGATTCAGATTCAGATTCTGATTCAGATTCAGCGGAAGGGTTTTGAGGGATAGTGTCAGAGGTATGAGGGTCAGAGGGTTGAACTACAGAAAGAGTGATGGTTGGTTGTGGTAAAGTTATTTCAGGTAGAGGTTGTGTTGGTTGTTGAGAGGCAAGGTTTTGAGCCTGAAGTTGGGCTAGGGTTGGAGAGGATGGGTCAGAGTGTTTTGTATCAGAGGAAATGGTAAAGTAGGGAGGTGATTCTGGGGCTGTGGATGAGGAAGTGAGTTGATTTAAATCTTCAGCTTCAGAACGTGGTAAAGAGGTATGGGCAAGATTGAATTTTGGTAAAGGTTGTGAGGTTCTGGTTGTAGAAGGTGGGGTTTCAGAGGAGGTGTAGATAGGTGTTGGGAGAGGAATAGAGGAAGCCAAAAGAGGTTCAGAGGGAATAGTAGGGGCAGACATACCAGAAGTTTCTTGCAGAGGCGCTGAAGGTCTTGATTCAGATGTTTCTCCTAGTCTTGCTTTCTTTGCTTTTGAATACTTATTTTCAGAGGGACCTCTTTTGAACTTGACGAAGTCTGATTCAGAATCTAGCATATCGTCTAGTCTGAAGTCAGAGATGTCTACTCCTTCATCCTTCAGACGCTGCATATAGTGAAGGATTGCTTCTCTGGGTTCATTTTTGTAAAACCTTGCAAGACCATGTGGTAGCTTCCTCTGATCTTTTAAAGCGTCCCAGGAGGTGTCCAACGTAGGTTTGACTTGAATCTTCTTCAGAATTCCCATGCTCTTCAGATTTCTGGCGTTCAGAGGCCTTCCGGTATCTATAGCCAAATCTTCCATGAGTTTGTTCTTCTCCAGATGATCTACAAGCTCATTTTCGATCAGAACATCAGACAGAAGTCTTCCCAGAGGGATGTAGGTTCTGGGTTTCATGTTGTTTCTGGTCTCCCGTATAGAATCTCTGAGATACTTGAAGAGTAGTGCAGGGAGGCAGAGCTTCAAACCCTTGTGAATGCAATACAGAATACACTTCTGATCTGTATTGATGTAGTCAGAGGAGTTTGATGCTGGGCGGTGATGAATTGTTCCCATAATGATCTTGAGCCACACCCTGAGGTTCTGATGAAGTTCTTTGTTCTTTGATGGATTGCCTTCAGTGTTGAGTTTGAAGATGGTGGGATTGATTCCTTGAGCAATGTATTTTGCCCTAGGATTGATGTTGTAAATCCTTCTACCTCCAGCTTTCTCCATGTTCAGCAGTGAGGCAATTGACTTCTCAGTAATCACTATCTTAACTCCCAATACATAGGAGACTATGAAATGGTCGTCAGCGTCAGCAAATCTCCAGAATTCTTTGATGAGGTTTGGGTAAACAGGGCCATAGAGCCGTTGAAAGTAGTTTTCCCAACCTTGTTGACGAAGTTCTTCAGTTAGGTCTACTCCATTCCTCTTCATGTTGTTGAAATCCACAAGTGATTCACACAACACATCCAGTTTATCAAAGGGAGTTGTCAGGTTGATATGAGGCTCACGATCAAGAACATGGGGTTCCTTGTATACTGGAGTGATGGTTACTCCTGTAACGATTGGAGTGGGAATGCTTGAGCTTTGGACTGTGTTGCTGGATTCCATTTGTTGAGAATAGTTGAAAACTGATTGTTGTTGAGCATCCATTGTTGATGAAGAACAAGATGAAGATGAACTGCTTGCAGAAATGCTTCAGAGAACTGGTTTGAGAAAGTGAGTGAGAGTGAAAAGTGTGTGAAGTGTGAGAGGATTGTTTAAATACCCTAAACAAAAACGCATGCAAAACGACACATAAAACAGCGTTAGCACAAAAATCAAGTTAGCACGCTTAGAGGGAGAAATTATTAAGGCTCATAAATGAATGTCTAATCCCAACAGTATGCACACTGCTCGAGGAGATCTCAAACGTCTGCCCTTTGAATTTCTTCTGGACAGCTGTCTAGAAGTTCCAAGGTTAGACGCTAAGTGTTCCACGTGGTTTGATGTATCTGATCTTCAGGAATGCCAAAGGATTGGTTCCTGGAGATTTCTAACTCAGATATCTTCTTAACTTGGTAGAAGTATCAGAGCCAGAGACAGAAGCTCATTTGTTTATGTCAGAGTCTTCAGAGTCTCATTATCTTCAGAGGCACAATTTATTCAGGGCAATTTTGAATGTTCAGATTTTCTAAGATAAAAAGAAATCTATCTTCAGCTAAGGGCTTAGTAAATATATCTGCCCATTGATGATCTGTATCAATGAACTTCAATGTTACTATCCCTTTCTGAACATAGTCTCTGATAAAATGATGTTTTATTTCAATGTGCTTAGCTCTGGAGTGTAGAATGGGATTCTTACTTAGACAAATGGCAGAAGTATTATCACAGAAGATATGAATGTTACTCTCGAAGATTTGCAGATCTTCTAACTGATTCTTCATCCAGAGCATCTGAGTTGTGCACAGTGATGCTGAGATGTATTCTGCTTCTGCAGTTGATAGAGCGATAGTTGACTGTCTTTTGCTGGCCCAGGATATCAAATTATTTCCTAGGAGCTGGCAGTTTCTAGACGTGCTTTTTCATTCCAGTCTATCTCCTGCATAGTCTGCATCATAGTAACCCGAAAGTCTATACTCTGATGTTTTCTCATACATCAGGCCCAGGTTAGGAGTTCCTTTCAGATATTTGAGAATTCTCTTAACTGCTGTTAAGTGAGTTTCTCTAGGATCTGATTGGAATCTGGCACAGAGACAGACACTAAAGAGAATATCAGGTCGAGTAGCAGTCAGATAGAGAAGAGAGCCTATCATACCTCGATAGAGCTTCTGACAAACCTTTTTGCTTACTTCTTCCTTTTCAAGAATGCATGTTGGATGCATGGGAGTTTTTGCAGAGTTGCATTCAGTCATGTCAAATTTCTTCAGAACATCTTTTATGTATTTGCTTTGATGAATGTACGTGATTTCTGAAGTTTGATTAATTTGAATTCCTAAGAAGAACTTTAGTTCTTGCATTAAGCTCATTTCAAATTCTGCCTGCATTAACTCAGAAAATTCTTGACAAACAGAGGCGTTAGCTGAACCAAAAATGATGTCATCCACGTATATCTGGCATATCATGAGATCATTGTTAAGGTTCTTACAGAAGAGTGTGGAGTCAACTTTCCCTCTGATAAAATTGTGTTCCAGAAGAAAATTACTTAGCCGTTCATACCAAGCTCTGGGAGCTTGTTTAAGTCCATATAAAGATTTTTTAAGTTTAAAGACATGTTCTGGAAATTTAGGATTTTCAAAACCTGGAGGTTGGTTGACATACACTTCTTCTGATATATAACCATTAAGGAATGCGCTCTTGACATCCATTTGATATAATTTGATAGAGTGGTTTATAGCAAAAGATACAAGAAGACGAATAGATTCTAACCTTGCGACTGGAGCAAAGGTTTCATTGTAGTCAATACCTTCTTGTTGACTGTAACCTTGAGCTACCAGTCGAGCTTTGTTTCTGACGACTTCTCCTTTCTCATTCAGCTTGTTTCTGAATACCCATCTGGTTCCAATAACGTGAGTGCCTCTGGGCTTGGGAACAAGATCCCAGACGTCATTCTTTGTGAATTGATCTAGTTCTTCTTGCATGGCTGACACCCAGTCGTATCTTGAAGTGTTCATCACAGGACGTAGGCTCGATCAGAGAAACTAGTCCCAGAGGAGTCTCTTCAGAGGTCCTGAAGGTAGATCTGGTTCTGACAGGTTCGTCTTTGTTGCCCAGAATCAAATCTTCAGATACGTTGATGCGACTTTTAGCTTTCTTTGGGATTTCTGGGGATTTAATTTCCTCAGAGTTCTGAGTGGCAGTTGCTTCTGGAGCTTTATCAGATCCTGCAAGAGTGATTTCTAAATCTGCAAAATTTTCAACTAGCTTTGACTTCTCAGGGTCAAGCTTATCATCAAATCTGACATGAATTGATTCTTCCACAATTTTGGTTTCTGTATTGTATACTCTGTAGCCTTTAGAGCGTTCTGAGTATCCTAACATAATGTCTTTCTGTGCTTTGGAATCAAACTTGTTCAGATGTTCTTTAGTGTTTAAAATAAAGCAAGAACATCCAAATGGATGAAAATATGAAATGTTTGGTTTCCTTCCTTTACACAGTTCATAGGGAGTCTTATCCAGAATAGGTCTTATGGAGATTCTATTCTGAATGTAACACGCTGTATTTACAGCTTCGGCCCAAAAGTGCTTTGCTACATTAGTTTCATTGATCATAGTTCTGGCCATCTCTTGGAGTGTCCTATTCTTCCTCTCTACAACTCCATTTTGTTGTGGAGTTCTAGGGCAGGAGAAATCATGGGATATTCCATTAGAGTCAAATAATTCCTCAAAGGATTTATTTTCAAATTCCTCACCATGATCACTTCTGACTCTGATAATCTTAGAGTCAAATTCTTTTTGCACTTTGGAGCAGAAACTAGTGAATACAAAGTGAGACTCACTCTTGTGCTTTAGGAATTTTACCCATGTCCAGCGACTGTAATCATCAACAATGACTAGTCCATACTTCTTTCCATTGACTGATGCTGTTTTCACAGGACCAAATAAGTCAATGTGAAGAAGTTCCAGAGGCTTAGAGGTAGTAACAATAGTTTTCTTTTTGAAAGATGTTTTTGAAAATTTTCCTTTCTGACATGCTTCACATAGAGCATCTGAAGAAAACTTCAGTTTAGGTAGGCCTCTGACTAACTCGAGTTTATTTAGCTGAGATAGTTTTCTCATGCTAATGTGGCCCAAGCGTCTATGCCATACCCATTGCTCTTCGTGAACAGACATCATACATTTAACATTTTGTTCTTTTAAATCAGAAAGATTAATTTTATAAATATTGTTTTTCCTCTTGCCTGTGAATAGGACTGAACCATTGTTTTGATTTATGGTTTTACATGTTTTTTTATTAAAGATCACGTCATAACAGTTATCACTTAATTGACTTATGGATAACAGATTATGCATTAATCCTTCTACGTAAAGAACATCAGATATAGAGGGAAGAGTACCATTACCAATAGTTCCGGAGCCTCTGATCCTCCCTTTCTGATCTCCTCTGAAGCCTACGAATCTAGCATCTTTAAGTTCCAGGCTTTGGAACATAGACTTTCTTCCCGTCATGTGTCGCGAGCATCCAGAGTCCAGGTACCATGACTGGTGTTTGAACTTTGCTGCATAGGATATCTGCAACATATACAATCTTATCTTTTGGTACCCAGAGTCTCTTGGGTCCTTTCTTATTAGTTTTCCCAGAGTTTCTTATAACCTTGGGTTTTCTAGCATTTTCAAATTTTTGTTCTTGTGTGTGTGTGTAGTGATATGAAAAAGGAGATTTGTGTTGGTCACTAGTAGAAGTTTTATCTTCCTTAGGATCATACCAAATTCCCTTTTTATTGTTTTGACTGACTCCATAAATCATGGATGCCATAACACTCCTTCCTATCCCATTTTTCAGAAATTCTTGAAAGGCTTCTTCATATTTATAAATTATCGTATTTGAAGTCTGTGGAGCTTGAGATAACGCTTCTTCCAGTTCTAAACGATGTTTAATTGCTCCATCTCTTTGTAATGTTAAAGATCTGATTTCATCTTCTCGTTTTAGAATTGTCATCTCAAGTTGGCCACATTCTTCAAATTTTGCTTCAAGACAACCTTTTATTGCTTTAAACTTTTATTTTAATTTCTGATATGAGCTAAGAGTTTCTGACAAGCATGATTCTAGATCAGATCGAGAGAGTTCAAAAAATACCTCTTCAGATTCTTCATCTGAACTGTTCCTGGATGTGGTAGCCATGAATGCCACATTGGCCTGTTCATCAGAGTCAGATTCTGATAAGTCAGATTTGCTATCATCCCAGGTAGCCATTAATCCTTTCTTTGTCTTGAAGGTATTTTTCTTGAAACTTTCTTTTCTGGAACTGTCTTTCTTTAGCTTGGGGCATTCATTCCTGTAGTGACCTGTTTCTTTACATTCATAACAAGTAATATCTTTGTTAGTTTTACCTTTTGAGTTTGATTCTGATCGATCCCCTCTGGGTCTTGGTCTTCTGAAGTTGTTGTTCCTCTTTTTCTAGAGTTGTTTAACTCTTCTGGTTAGGAGAGACAATTCTTCTTCATCATCAGAATCTTCTGGTTCAGAGTCATCAGCATCTTCAGTTTCTGCCTAGAAAGCTTTGGTTCTATCAGATTTGTGTCTTTCAGATCTGGACTTTAATGCTACAGACTTGTTCTTTTTCTGAGGCTCATCTTCCTCTAGTTCTATCTCATGGCTTCTGAGGGAACTGACAAGTTCTTCAAGACTGATATTGTTCAGATCCTTTGACAACTTCAGGGCAGTAACCATGGGTCTCCATTTCTTTGGCAAACTTCTGACTATCTTTTTGACGTGGTCTGCAGTTGTGTATCCTTTGTCTAGAACTTTGAGACCTGCAATTAGAGTTTGGAATCTAGAGAACATTACCTCTATGGCTTCGTCATCTTCCATTTTGAAAGCTTCATATTTCTGGATAAGCGCCAGAGCCTTTGTCTCTTTGACCTGAGAGTTTCCTTCATGAGTCATCCTCAGAGAGTCAAGGATGTCTTTTGCTGTTTCTCTGTTGGTGATCTTTTCATACTCGTTGTAAGATATAGCATTGAGAAGTATGGTTCTGGCCTTGTGATGATTTTTGAAGACACGCTTCTGATCTTCTGACATCTTACTTTTGGGAACTTCAACTCCATTTTCTGAGACGGGAGGTGTGTATCCATCTGTGACAATGTCCCAGAGGTCAGCATCATAACCCAGAAAGAAACTTTCAATTCTATCTTTCCAGTAGTCGAATTTCTCTCCATCAAAGACAGGAGGCTTAGCATTGTAATTGTCTCTTTCATTTGTGTGGGCCATAGTTTTTCTCGTTCTGGATCTCTCTACACTGTTAAGTGTTTGATTAGAAAATCAATAACAGAGCCGAAGCTCTGATACCAATTGAAGGTGAGAAAAACAAGAAAGGGGGGTTTGAATTGTTTTGGAAAATAAGCGCCTTTTCAAAATAAAGACCACACAAGGAATTTATACTGGTTCGCTTATAACACAAAGTTACTCCAGTCCACCCGGCCAAGGTGATTTTGCCTTCAACAAGGACTTAATCCACTATTCTTGAAAGATAGTTTACAACCAACGTCTAAGAGAAAGATCTCTTAGTCCTCTCAAGTATACAGACTGCACAGAGTCACTTGAGGAAATAAAACAATAGATAAAGGATAATGTAATCTAGAGTGCTTCTAGGATAAGCAAAATATTACAACAGTAAGATCAAACGAATGTTTCACGTGCTAAGCAAAAGCTTCGTGAGAGATTGAGAGAGAGAGTAAAACGTTTATGTGCGTTAGTTGTTTTCTCAATGCTGTTTGCTGTCCTTTATATAGGGGTGAAAGGATCGTTGAAATTGATGGCAGATGATTTGTCTTGAATAGGAATTAATGCCATAATTTCTGTTGTTTCTTGCCAAAACAACTTTGTCTCCCTGAATAACTTCTTTCCAAAAATAGATACTTTCTATTTAAATTTGAAGTAGACGTTACTCTTTCTGAATTAGGAAATCCATTATCAGTCTACGTGACTCTGGGAATCTTGGAATCTTGCTATGTTGATTCGGAGCTTCTTATGTTGATCTTTTAGAGTTCTGATGATGTCTTCAGATGACGCTGAGAGCTTCTGGAATTGATATACCGTTGTTCAGAGTCAGAACTTCTAGAGTGTACTCCTTCTTCAGATGCTTCTGATATTCTGTTGTTTTGCTCAGAGTTAGAACTTCTTGAGCGTGTTTCTGCTTCAGATGCTTCTGATCTTCTGGTGATTTGTATCTGATATGATTCTGTATCTGATAACGCAATCAGATTCCTTTCTTTTGTTTAGAGTCCTGCACACTTAGAAACTTTTCGTTAGAGTGCTATTTTTGGTTTCATCCTTTGTTATCATCAAAATCTTGGAATCTGTTGTAGAACAATTTTTGTTCTTACACAATAATGGTTTTACATCTCCAAGCCACGACACTTCATCCTCCGTCCAAACCGCTACCGTGCTGACAACAAATAGCCAAACTCGCACCTCATTCACCTCATACGAGAAACCTTGAACACCACATGAGACACCTTGCTGCAACTGTAATCTCAGGTGAGTTCTCCATTACACAATAACAAATTCAAATGCAGCAGTAGTAAAGCTCAGACGATAATGTTTCGGTTCAGCTTTTTGCATACTGTTGTAATTTATCTAACCATTTTCCTTGAGCTTGATGCTTTTTGTTTCATTGCATTGATCCTTGTGGTTTCTTTATGGCTGTATATTTTGTTTGTAGTTATTTATGGTGATGTTTTTACATGGATATTAAATCGTTTCATGTATGTATCATCATATGTGCATCCAATGTCCATAGAGGTTTTCGTTTGCATTTATCATGAAATGAACTATGCACATATATTTATATTAGATCCTCATTTTTAAAATGCCATTTACCAATCCATACTTGAGAATGTCAAATATAAAATGTTGGATTGAAGTTTCCATTTGGATCATTTCCATTCCGTTAACAAACAATGCACTGTTTCCTGGTTTTTCATAATATGCAATTTTATGTTTTCAACTTTAAACTCTAATATGATAAGAGTGGACCAAGTATTCAAATTACATGTTATTCTGAGAACCTTAATTTGATCTACTAGCTTTGTTTTCTTCATTATTTCTTATCACTAGTTTATTTAATATACATTAAAACACTTCAAGGCATGTTTAAGGTATGCGTGGCCTTGGGCCAGTATTTTATATATTGATGCCCATTTGTGATTGATTGCACCCCTTTTGTTGCTTTATTTTTTTTTGTTTTTTATTCCATTAAATAAATAAATTAATTAACTAAAGTTTGTTTAATTAGTACATTTTTTAGTTAATTATAATTAATATGATTATTTGATTACATTAATTTTTAATCAATTAATTTTGATAATTATTTTTAAATTAGCCTAATTAATCAAGTTAATCAAATTTTAATCGATTAATTTTATTGGATATTGATCAACTTAGTCCACTATCCTAACTTCTCAACCATTTTTCAATAAGAAAGCAAAACCTTTGGTTCAACTCCAAGTAACCTTCTTAAAACTCGACTAAATCAATTCGAGACAATCCATCATCTTCCATTTCATAAAACAAACTTGATTTCATTCAATTTCATCATCAATCCAAAACCACGTTAAACCATTAAAATCACATAATTATCGATCCAATATCGAGTCCATTTTCAAACACCTCTGTAAGTCGATTACTTGTAAAAGTATCACCATCGACCTCACATGGCTTACTCTTGGGCTTTCTTACAATGAGACCTATTCGATTTTATCGAGTAGAAGAAAAATACACTAAATAGAATTCGTTTCATTCATAAATACAAACTTCCAAACCCCGATTAAATCAAAACACTTTCAAAATAAGCTAAATGAAAAGGGATTCGACTTTGAGTTTTCAACTTTCAATTGGACGAATACGAGTTTTCTTACTCGGCCAGTCAAACAATTGTCATTTCTCCGCAAACATACAACTTAATCAAACCACTTTCATAACAAATTATGCGAAAAGGGAGATGGTCTTGAGTCTTTGATTCCTCTCTTCAAATGCTTGGATATGGGTCGTCTCACTCAGCCATTCAAGTACTTGTCGTTTATTCTAAAACACATCAACTACACGTAAACCTTATTTTCATAATCACTTAGATGAAAAAGAAAGTGGTCTAGAGTCTTCTATTCCCTTTCCCGACTATCAGGATACGAGTTGTCTTACTCGATTATCCGAGTATTCGTCATCCGTCCAAAACACCTTAACTATTATCAAATCCTTTTACAATTAAGGATGAAACAGAAAGCGGTCTAGAGTCTTCTATTCCCTTTCCCGACTGTTAGGATACGAGTTGTCTTACCCGACTATCCAAGTAATCGTCATCCAACCAAAAACATCTCAACCAATCAAACAAAACACCCAACATTCAACTTGTCACCTCCGTGTAGCATAAACTCTTTTCAAAAAGAACACTATTTAATCCTTTCTGACGCGCATAATAAATTAATGCTTAAGCCTCCGCCGAGAGTAGAAAAGCCAACGTTTAGCCTTTAGGATGCAATCTAAACAGTTGTTCATTTAAAAAACACCAACCAACCGTAGTCCCCGAACTACGAATGCTCTGATTTCCTTATTATACCATAAGGATACGTAGGCAGGAGATTGTTGTATCTTCGCGAGCACACTAATAAAAAATCTCCCCTTTCCCTTTTCTGAGGTTCTCATCCATTTCTATTTTTAATAATTGTATAACCCAAAGATAACAAACAAACATAAATTAACACACGAAATGCACATTAGAACTAAAAGGTTCCCGTTGAGTACAATGGACGTAAGGGGTGCTAATACCTTCCCCTAACGTAATCCACTCCCGAACCCGAATATGGTTGCGACGACCATTATTCCATTTCCTAAAGGTTTTATCGATATTTTCCTATCCATTCATTGGGATAAATTAAGTTCGATGGCGACTCTGTTCGAACAACATTTTTCCGCGACCATCGCGAGGAATCATTTTTTTCGAGATACGACAGATGGCGACTCTGCTGGGGACTAGCTCCAAGCAAAAGAGAGTAAAGCCTAATTTAGTTCAGTTTCTGTATTGTGTGTTAATTTTGTTTGTTTATCTGTTATTTTTTATTCTGCTATTATTATTCTGTCAGAATTATTATATTATGATTTATTGACTATATTTGGGGTTCTCTGGTTGGTGATACTTTGTGAGATAGACTCTCCACCCGAGTCTGAGGAAAACCATAAGATTAAGTTGGTGGTTGCGTAGTGGGCGCCCACAAGGAGTCTTCCTTGTTGGGAAGAAACGAAGACCCCGCCTAGAGGAGATTCTCTTGAGATATTATTGCCCGACGAGTCTTCGTCACGACGATAGTATTCTCAAGTTGGATCAATGACTCTAGGGACCTTTTAACCCATTATATTCGGTGGTTATATAGTATTTACCTGAAAGGTCCCAGACTTATTGGGTTAATACGAAAGCCTCAATCAGATGAGATCCCTTGGACGTATTATTACCTTACAGTAATATTTCCAACCTCGATCTATGACTCTGAGAACCTTGTTAGAACCCTGGACTTGAGAGTCGTGTAGTAGAATCCCCATGGAGTCTTCCTTGTTGGGATAATACGAAGATCTCACCTAGACGAGATCTTCTTAAGGATATTATTGTCCGACGAGTCTTCGTCACGACAGTGACGTTCTCAAGAAACATCTGTGACTCTAGGAACCTACCAACTGTAGAGCCTACCTCTTGGGTTACATTAATCAGAGATACCCGTCATTCACCCGTTATTCTGATCCATCTGAGAATGCTTTGAACCTGTGATCCTAAACATGTCACTACATTCATACACATATCATTGCATTCGCAGTCATCATCATACATTTCATATCATTTTTCACCAAAAAAATAAATACAAGAAAACTCATCCATCCTTCGTCCATAACCTGCAGTTGATTTCCCGACACTTATATCAGACTTAAAGTAGCTTTTGAAAAACCATGGATCCATTGGAGCAAAATCACATTGCATTAAGAGGAGATGTTGACTCGATGAAAAACCATATAGAACAACTTGTGGAGGCTATGATAGCTTTAGAAAAGAGGGAGGACAACATTCAGTAGACTGCAGTCGTAGAGAATGTTATTCCAGCTCCAGTAAATGGTCCTACCCAACCTCAGCTCTTGCGAACCCCAGTTGATAACTCTATTGTACAAGAACATCATGTTGTTCAACATTCCTCACGTCATGATGTTGTTGAGTATCATAGTTTTGCATTCTCCGTGCCAGATTCCCATGGAACAAGCCTAGTGGTTAATGCTGAACGACCACAAGATGATTGTCGCAACCTGAAAAATACAGTGCGCGAAAAAACAACCGGCGAAAGAAAATGACAGAAGAGTCGCCACCGTGCGTTATTTATCCCAAGGGAGGGAAAGGAAACGCTCGAAGTAAACCTGAAAAGAGGAAAGGAAAAGACAAGGTCTCGCAACCAAATCTTGGGTTCGGGAGTCGGTTATGCGAAGGGAAGGTATTAGCACCCCTACGCATCCGTAGTACTCTACGGGATCCACTTTTGTAGTTCTTGTCTAAAGGGTGTGAGTTTATCTTGTGCTGTTTGCCAAAAAAAACAAAAAAAAGGTTAAATGAAAATGACTCGCGCGGATGTCGCATCCACTGCATACGTATCTCATCTGAATATGAGAATCAGAGTCTTCGTAGCTCGGCTGACCTATGGGTTGGGGGGATGTGTGCTCGCTAAGACATCGGGTCTTATGCCTACGTATCTCATCTGGAATGAGAATCAGAGCAAGCCGTAGTTCGGATAACTACGGGGTTATGGATTGGGTTTTGGACGAACGACGTTACTACGCAATCTACCGGATGCTCGACCTTTGGAGACTTACTCGCCTGTAGTAGAAGGAGTAAACGTGTTGCTTTGGGTTTTAGGGTTTGGGATGCTCGAGGGCAAAAAGGCAGTCCTTGACGAAGGAACCGCGCTACCTGTAGGGATATGAATACAAAACACAAAACATGTATCTCAAAGTAAAATGCCACCAAGGGGCTCAAACATTGCCTCCTATCGAGGTCTTCCAGCTAAGAAAGCGATAAAGTATGAGAAAGGGAAAAAATTACCACACGGATAAAGATCCGAAGTTACAGCAATTAAAGGAATGGGAAACCCAGGGATCCTTCCAAGCTAAACATCATCAAAGAAAGTGAGTCAGTACAGGTAATCGGAATGAAACCTCCAGGGGGTATCCCACAAATAAAGTGGGAAACCACGCAAGTTATCCCTGCAAAAGTCATGTGCCTTCACAAAAACTCAACAAAAGGGTTAGTGAAACAAAATAGGGTAACCAAGAGTTGCCCTCAAATCAAAATGTAACCACATGAATCATGCCCTTTCAATTCACAAAAAGCAATAAAGGGTAGGAGGCCTAAACCTCTTGTCAAACACATGCATCAAAAGGGTATCAAATTCACCCATAATACCTCATATATTTAGAGCATTCAAATTAAAGGCATAAAGATGATGGATATAGGGCAAACCTGATTGGAGAAGAAAAATCAAATGACAGGGTTTGCTTGAGCTGAAAGTCTGTGAGTCGAATGAACCTTTCAGAGTTGCCTGGAGGTTGCTGCAGAGTAGTTCCTAGGTTTCCTTCTCTCACTATCTTTTTCCTCGTGGTTTTGTTCTAAGGAAACCTCAGAGTACTTTTGCTTCTCTCCCTTTTTCTCAAGTGAATCTCCCAGTGTAACTCCAAGTGTGTTTTCCTCTACTGAAACTTCAGTATTTATAGACTGATTTTCGTGGGTAATGGGCTCAAATGAGGGAGACCCAAGTCCAAAATAATTTGTTATATTTTATTTATTTATTTTAATTATTTAATTAATTAATTAATTAAAAAAAAATTCTTTTTTTTTTTTTTTTTTTTCGTTTTCGTTTTTTTTTTTTTTTTTTAGGAAAAATGAAGGGTAAATTTTGGGGTATTACAGCTGCCCCTATTCAATCAACTGGAGACCCGAAAAGAAGATAGCGGCGACTTTCGCATTCGAGGTATCAAGGGATTGAATACAATAAAAGCCCAAAAATTTGCACTGAAGTAAAAATGCCTGTCTGAATCGGCAAAGGGGTGGTCTTGAAAGAAGAATCCGTCTGGTACGGTGAGAGTCAGCCTGAATACCGAAAAAGAATGCTAATCTGGATACCCAAAATAAATGGTAGCACGGAAATAACCATGGCCTGAATGCCGCTCATCAGTCTGAATACTGGAAATAACTTCGATCTGAACATCGGAAACTTGGCCTGAATGCCACAAGTCGCATCGACCTGAACGTCGGAAACTTCTTCGATCTGAATATCGGAAAATTGGCCTGAATGCCACAAGTCGCATCGACCTGAACGTCGGAAACTTCTTCGATCTGAACATCGGAAAATTGGCTTGAATGCCACTTCGATCTGGATACCGGGAAAACTGGCCTGAATGCCACTTCGGTTTGGATACCGGGAAAACTGGTCTGAATGCCACAAGTTGCATCGACCTGAACGTCGGAAACTTCTTCGATCTGAACATCGGAACACTGGCCTGAATGCCACTTCGGTCTGGATACCGGAAAACTGGCCTGAATGCCACTTCGGTCCGGATACCGGAAAACTTCATGCCTGTCAGCATTGGCAGAAATAGGGAATGATAATAGAGGCGGCGCATGGGCCAATGACACTTGCTGGGGATAACAAAGGTAAGTCATGAACAATCTTCAGTCTGAGTACTGGAAACAACTTCTAGCTTATCACTTGGGATACCGAGAATGTTTTATGCTTACATGCGTATGTTTGAATTTTTCAATGGCGTAATGCTCCATAAAAATGGAAATGCTACGCGATTTGGAAGGATGCAATGCAATATGATTCTACATGCAGGGATGCGAAATGCTGGGTAGAATGCCAAGCCGAGGCAAGGGATCTGCTGGAGAAATGATCACCATCCTCTGGGCTCTGGCCAGGCTGTTGGAGATGCACAGCGCAAAGAACTCTGTGGGGAGATGACTAGCCATGCGGTGTTCTGGCCATACCGAGACTCTGATCGGGGAAAGAATGGCATTGGAAGCCTGTTGCTGAGGAGAGCTACACTGATTCTGGCAACCACAGTTTGCGAGAGATGACTCAGCAGGGGGAGCAAACACTGATACGGTATCGAGGTTCTGCTTCAAGAAAAGAAACCATGGATCTGGCATTGGGATTATCGATCTGGCATCGAACTCTAAGGAGCAGCCACTTCTGCTGGGAAGATTGAGAAAGTGAGTGAGAGTGAAAAGTGTGTGAAGTGTGAGAGGATTGTTTAAATACCCTAAACAAAAACGCATGCAAAACGACACATAAAACAGCGTTAGCACAAAAATCAAGTTAGCACGCTTAGAGGGAGAAATTATTAAGGCTCATAAATGAATGTCTAATCCCAACAGTATGCACACTGCTCGAGGAGATCTCAAACGTCTGCCCTTTGAATTTCTTCTGGACAGCTGTCTAGAAGTTCCAAGGTTAGACGCTAAGTGTTCCACGTGGTTTGATGTATCTGATCTTCAGGAATGCCAAAGGATTGGTTCCTGGAGATTTCTAACTCAGATATCTTCTTAACTTGGTAGAAGTATCAGAGCCAGAGACAGAAGCTCATTTGTTTATGTCAGAGTCTTCAGAGTCTCATTATCTTCAGAGGCACAATTTATTCAGGGCAATTTTGAATGTTCAGATTTTCTAAGATAAAAAGAAATCTATCTTCAGCTAAGGGCTTAGTAAATATATCTGCCCATTGATGATCTGTATCAATGAACTTCAATGTTACTATCCCTTTCTGAACATAGTCTCTGATAAAATGATGTTTTATTTCAATGTGCTTAGCTCTGGAGTGTAGAATGGGATTCTTACTTAGACAAATGGCAGAAGTATTATCACAGAAGATATGAATGTTACTCTCGAAGATTTGCAGATCTTCTAACTGATTCTTCATCCAGAGCATCTGAGTTGTGCACAGTGATGCTGAGATGTATTCTGCTTCTGCAGTTGATAGAGCGATAGTTGACTGTCTTTTGCTGGCCCAGGATATCAAATTATTTTCAGGTTTTCAACTTACCGGGTGTACGATCTTTTCATTTTTAATCCCTAATTTTTGCCCGAACCTTTTCATTTTCTTGGTTCGTCGGGATGCCCATTTTTGCCTGGACTACTCTTTTTACTGTCCAGCGGGTCTATTTTATGCGAAGTATTTTTTAACTGCGTCTGAGTTCATAGGGGAAGTGAAGTTTTCACCATCCATAGTTGCAAGCATTAAAGCCCCACCATCAAAAACCTTGGTGACAATATACGGTCCATCATAGTTAGGAGTCCACTTGCCCCTGTGATCTGTCTGAGGAGGAGGGATCCTTTTCAACACTAAATCTCTGACTTGGAAACAACGAGGACGCACCTTCTGATCAAAAGCTCTCTTCATCCGACTCTGATACAACTGCCCATGACAAATGGCTGCCATTCGCTTCTCTTCGATAAGACTCAACTCATTGAACCTTGTCCGAATTCATTCAGCTTCGTCTAACTTGACATCCAACAGGACTCTTAGAGAAGGAATCTCCGCTTCAACAGGTAGGACTGCTTCCATACCATACACCAGGGAGTAAGGGGTTGCCCCTGTCGATGTACGTACTGAAGTACGGTACCCATGCAAGGCGAAGGGTAGCATCTCATGCCAATCTCTATACGTAACGACCATCTTCTGCACAATCTTCTTTATGTTCTTATTTGCCGCCTCAACAGCGCCGTTCATCTTAGGGCGGTAAGGGGAAGAATTGTGATGCTGAATGTTGAAGTTCTGACACAACTCCTTCATCATTTTGTTGTTGAGATTAGAACCATTATCAGTAATGATTCTTTCGGGAATCCCGTAGCGACAAATGATTTCTTTCTTGATGAAACGGGCAACCACATGTCTGGTGACATTTGCGAACGACGCTGCCTCGACCCACTTGGTGAAATAGTCGATGGCAACAAGGATGAAGCGATGCCCATTGGAAGCAGTCGGCTCAATCTTTCCAATCATGTCAATACCCCACATAGCAAACGGCCACGGCGAAGACATCACATTCAGAGGATTCGGCGGTACATGCACCTTATCAGCATAAATCTGGCATTTATGACACTTCCGAGCATACTTGTAGCAATCTGACTCCATGGTCATCCAATAATAACCCGCCCTCAACAATTTCTTAGCCATTGCATGTCCGCCGGCATGAGTACCGAAGGAACCTTCATGAACTTCCTGCATTAACATGTCCGCCTCGTGTCTGTCCACGCATCTGAGCAAAACCATGTCGAAGTTCCTCTTATACAGCACATCGTCTTTGTTCAAGAAGAAACTGCCTGCCAATCTCCTCAAAGTCTTTCTGTCATTGTTGGATGCCCCTGCAGGGTACTCTTGATTCTTCAGAAAGCACTTGATATCGTGATACCAGGGCTTGTCATCGACTACCAGTTCAGCAGCAAACACATACGCGGCCCTGTCAAGGCGCATCACATCGATCCTGGGAGCATGGTTCCAACGAATTACCTTGATCATGGAGGATAGAGTAGCAAGTGCGTCTGCCATCTGGTTCTCATCACGAGGTATATGATACAATTTTACTGTTGTGAAGAAAGTCAACAGTCTTCTCGTGTAATCTCTGTAGGGGACCAGAGTGGGCTGGAGAGTATTCCAATCACCATTCACTTGATTGATCACCAGAGCTGAATCTCCGAAGATGTCCAAAGTCTTGATTCTCAAATCAATGGCTTGCTCAATACCCAAAATACAGGCCTCGTACTCAGCTTCATTATTTGTGCACTCAAAAGTCAGACGAGCGGTGAAAGGCATGTGGGCACCTTTCGGAGTTGTAATGACAGCGCCAATTCCACTTCCTCTAGCATTGACAACCCCATCAAACAACAAAGTCCACTTTTCATTTGGATCAGGTCCCTCCTCAACAACTGGCTCTTCACAGTCTTTCATCTTGAGGAATATGATGTCTTCATCAGGGAATTCAAACTTCATCGGCTCATAATCATCAATCGGCTGCTCGGCAAGGTAGTCTGACAGAATACTACCTTTGATGGCCTTCTGTGACGTATACTGAATATCATACTCTGTTAAAATCATTTGCCAACGAGCGACCCTTCCGGTGAGAGCTGGCTTCTCGAATATGTATTTCACTGGATCCATCTTAGAAATCAACAAGGTAGTATGGTTCAACATATACTGCCTCAGTCGACGAGCAGCCCCGGCCAAAGCACAGCAAGTTTTCTCAAGCTGCGAATATTTGACTTCACAGTCGGTAAACTTTTTGCTAAGGTAGTATATGGCATGCTCTTTTCGACCAGACTCGTCATGCTGTCCCAATACACACCCCATCGAGTTCTCAGTCACTGATATGTACATTATCAGAGGTCTCCCAGGAACTGGAGGTATAAGGATCGGAGGTTTCTGTAGATACTCTTTTATCTTCTCGAAAGCCCTTTGATAATCTTCATTCCACCTGATAGCCTGATCCTTCCTCAGCAATTTGAAAATTGGCTCACACGTGGTTGTTAGGTGAGAGATGAACCTTGCAATGTAGTTCAACCTCCCTAAGAAACTACAGACTTGCTTCTCTGTTCTTGGCTCAGACATTTCCTGTATTGCTTTTACTTTGTCAGGATCCACCTCAATCCCTTTTCCGCTAACAATAAAACCCAGCAATTTTCCCGATCTCACCCCGAAAGTGCACTTATTCGGATTAAGTCTCAGTTTGAATTTCCTCAAACGCTCAAACAGTTTCTACAAATTCAACAAATGTTCTTCTTCTGTCTGAGATTTGGCAATCATATTGTCCACATAAACCTCGATTTCATGATGAATCATATCATGGAACAGAGACCATTGCTCGCTGATATGTTGCTCCGGCATTTTTCAGACCAAACGGCATCACCTTGTAGCAGAAGGTGCCCCATGGGGTTATGAAAGTTGTCTTTTCCATGTCTTCTGGTGCCATCTTGATTTGGTTATAGCCAGAAAAGCCATCCATGAAGGAGAATACCGAGAACTGAGCTGTATTATCCACCAAAACGTCGATGTGAGGTAATGGGAAATCATCTTTAGGGCTAGCTCTGTTCAGATCCCGGTAGTCGACACACATCCGTACCTTTCCGTCCTTCTTAGGTACTGGGACGATGTTCGCAACCCATGGCGGATAATTGGTGACTGCTAGAAACCCTGCATCCAACTGCTTTTGCACTTCTTCCTTTATCTTGACAGCCATCTCTGGTCTTGTTCTTCTGAGCTTCTGCTTGACCGGAGGACAACCTTCTTTGAGAGGCAAGCGGTGTACCACGATGTCTGTGTCCAGCCCAGGCATGTCCTGATAAGACCAGGCGAAGATGTCAACGTATTCTTGCAGCAATTCAATCAGCCCTTTCTTCACATTATCTTCCAAAGCAGCCCCTATTTTGATTTCTCTCTTGGCGTCTTCGGTGCCGAGATTAATCACTTCAACAGACTCTTGATGCGGTTGAATAACCCTTTCCTCTTGTTTTAATAACCTGGTAAGCTCTTCAGGGAGTTCACAGTCTTCATCACCCTCTTCTTCAGCTTGAAAGATTGGATTTTCAAAGTCGAAGCGAGCCATAGCAGAACCGTTATCAATAGGATCCGGTGTTGTGCATCTGCATGAGTGATGGTATGTGCTTATGAGTGTGAACAAGAAGTGAAAACTAAACAAAACATTGCCATTTTTTTTTATTTTGAAAAACTGCAAAAATAGAAAGACAGGGAACGAAATATTTGAATGCAAAAATACGTCCTTTATTTATGATAAAAAATGCAAGTGTCACATAGATGGGCCCTACAATGAGTCATTACGCCCTGGGCGGAACGTAAGACTTGGATATGCATGAATAAACAAAGAAAATTACTCTTCAAGAAGAGTGACTTGGATAATCTCCTCAGAAGACCAATGGTTGATGACTTCACCCGGGATCTTCGGACGCACCCAGTTGTCGATGTCACAATCACTATCCCCATCTTCTTTGTTGACTGCAGAGACTTGACCATACTGAATGACGCCAGCACTGGAGAAAGTGATCGGCCCCTGACGAGTCTGAAGTGTTGAAGTTGTAGAAGTCAAAACTGGCTGATACCCAATACCGAACTTATCTTCTTTCACTGGTAATTCCAACAGACGCCTCCAACCGGGAGCAACACCTGAATCCACCACGGCCCGTGCCTGCTTAAAGGATGAGATAGAGGCACCCGCTTTAACCTCTTCCACAGACTCTTGGACAGACAAATCTTCAACCTGGAGGATACCTTTGTCGAGCAAGGCCTGGATACCCTGCTGTAGCTTCAAACAACCTCCGCCCTGAGTAGCACAATCCAAACAACCCTTCCCACAACCGGGGAAGACATCGGCCTTCAACAAGCATCCTTTAATATCCAACAATGGAGTCTTCAACTTCAACACGTCCTTAATGGACTTGGCTTCTCCCTCTACCAAATTAACATTCGCACCACCATGCTGGGGAATGGGATTGTTAACGACATTCGGAGCCGGTGCAAGGTCGATGGCCTTTGAATCTATGAGGTCCTGAACTACGTGCTTAAAAGCTTTGCAGTTCTCAATATTGTGGCCAGGTGCCCCAGAGTGGAAGCTACACCTAGCGTTGGCGTCGTAACCCACCGGAAGTCTACCAACAGGAGGAGCCAGAGTGCGCAGTTGCACAAGTTGTAGTTGTTGAAGACTAGAAAGCATCTGAGCGTACGACATTGGAAGGGTGTCGAAATGCCGGTCCATCATCCTTTGCCTCTGTTGATAAGCGGGTCTGTTACCCGGTTGTTGCTGCCGTTGATACTGAGTTGGTTGACGTTGTGATTGTTGTTGTTGTAGTGGTGCTGCAGCTGGAATGGTCACAACCGCAACATACGGTTGCTGATGATAATTCTGAAAATTATTCCTCCGGTTATCCATGTTCTGATAAGAAGATATGGCACTTGCATCCCCTTCTCTCCTCTTCTGTCCCTGAATGAACGGCTTCTTCACCCCTGATGAGGATCCACCTCCACTCTGGCTCTTATAGGTCTTTAGGTAATTCTCCACCCTTTCTCCGGTAGAGACCACATCAGCAAAGTTGGAAGCATTGCACCCCACCAGACGCTCCAGATAAGGTCCAGGGAGCGTATTCATGAACATGTTGGCCATTTCCTTTTCCAACATAGGAGGCTGAACACGGGAAGCTGTATCCCTCCAGCGTTGAGCGTATTCCCTGAAGCACTCATTGCTTTTAAGAGACAGATTCTGAAGTTGAGTTATGTCCGGAGCCATGTATGCATTATACTGGTACTGCTTCACGAAAGCCTCCGCCAAATCCCTCCAGCAACGGATGTGGGCTCTGTCCAGCCTCATATACCATTCCAAGGATGCCCCAGCCAGGCTGTCCTGGAAGAAGTACATAAGTAGCTTCTCGTCGTCAGAGTATGCAACCATTTTACGGAAATAGGCTTGCACGTGAGTTTTGGGGCAAGAGCTGCCATTGTATTTGTCAAATATCGGGACCTTGAATTTCGGTGGCACTCGCACACCTGGGACCAAGCCCAAGTCAGCAACATCTACTCCCAGAAGGTTCTGTCCTTCCACTGCCTTCAACCTCTCTTCCAATCTTTTAAACATGGGGTCCATGCCAAAGTCTTCCTGAAGCAAAGGGAACTGATCATCCTGACCATCCTGAATAGGTTGTTGATCTAGGTTGATGCGCGGGATCGGGATAGGCCCCGGTCCATTGGGACCATTAGCCTCTCCAGCTGGAGGATCAGCCAACGTCTCCGGTTGAGTAATAGGGGGATCCCTCTGTACCAACAATCTAAGCTCCTGCTGTCCTTGAGCCACCCCTTGAACCAAATCCATGAATTGATTCATGCGAATCTTCATCTCGGCGAGCTCTGCTTGTAGGCTCTCCATCGCTCTTTGTTGATTCCTTCGGGTACCGTATCGGTGGATACCTGAGTCAGCTATCCTGCTAGTGGGACACCAAACAACTGAGAACACTGTGGCGGTACCTGTTATGCAAGACATGCGGATGACTATGCAAATGCAATGACATGTTTATCAATTCCAAAAGGTATTCTACCCCCTTGATTCCAGTCTCACATTTGATAAATAGTGTAAGAAGAAAACCCCGACTAGAATCAAGAAGAAGATGTAAACCCCCTTGAAATGGATAAACATGTGTTAAATGATATGAATGCAAATGATGTGATGATGTGAATGCAGTGCAGTGGCATGTCAATCAGGATTGCTGTATCTGCTTGAACATCTGTCGGGTTGTACTGTCTGAAGAGAAAACCACTAAGGAATATAATACAAGATCAAAGCTCCGCTCCAGAAAACCGGGTTGGTTGGAGGTTAAGGTTTCCTGAATTTAGCCCGCCCCTCACTGGTAGGTTCTAAGAACAGAAGTTCGTCAACTTCAGCCCTTCAGTCGCGAATAATACGTTTACCACTGAAGGTTTGGCATTATTACGGGATAAAAGACCTCCACTGACTCCCCTCAATAGGACATCCTAAAGCAAGTTCCCAGTCTCGGGGTCCTCGGGTTGATCGGCGAGAATGCGCCCACCAGAGCTAACATAATCACGTCTCGGAGGAGAGACCTCGACTGAGTTCTCGGGAAATGGTCACCAGAGTCGACAATTTCTAAAGGAACATCATGTCGTTACGGAACATCCGTAGGACATAATATATCCAAGAGAAACCTCGTCTGGGTGTGGTTCTTCACGAACGACTTAACGTAGCAACATGCCACGCAAGCCTCATGATCATCCACTCTAAAACCTGTGTGTACACTCAAGCCTGGGTAATGGGCTTATCTCTCGTAGAACATCCCATCCCAACAAACAAACAACAGCTCCAACAGATACAGCAGATGAATGCAAGCAAGTAAGTAAATAAAATATACAAAAGCATGAACACCCACTAAACAAGAAAATCACAAAAGCTAGGAGGGACTCGCTTAGGGAAGATGGACCAGCAAGAGGTCAACTTCTTAAGTCCCCAGCAGAGTCGCCAGCTGTCGCAACCTGAAAAATACAGTGCGCGAAAAAACAACCGGCGAAAGAAAATGACAGAAGAGTCGCCACCGTGCGTTATTTATCCCAAGGGAGGGAAAGGAAACGCTCGAAGTAAACCTGAAAAGAGGAAAGGAAAAGACAAGGTCTCGCAACCAAATCTTGGGTTCGGGAGACGGTTATGCGAAGGGAAGGTATTAGCACCCCTACGCATCCGTAGTACTCTACGGGATCCACTTTTGTAGTTCTTGTCTAAAGGGTGTGAGTTTATCTTGTGCTGTTTGCCAAAAAAAACAAAAAAAGGTTAAATGAAAATGACTCGCGCGGATGTCGCATCCACTGCATACGTATCTCATCTGAATATGAGAATCAGAGTCTTCGTAGCTCGGCTGACCTATGGGTTGGGGGGATGTGTGCTCGCTAAGACATCGCGTCTTATGCCTACGTATCTCATCTGGAATGAGAATCAGAGCAAGCCGTAGTTCGGATAACTACGGGGTTATGGATTGGGTTTTGGACGAACGACGTTACTACGCAATCTACCGGATGCTCGACCTTTGGAGACTTACTCGCCTGTAGTAGAAGGAGTAAACGTGTTGCTTTGGGTTTTAGGGTTTGGGATGCTCGAGGGCAAAAAGGCAGTCCTTGACGAAGGAACCGCGCTACCTGTAGGGATATGAATACAAAACACAAAACATGTATCTCAAAGTAAAATGCCACCAAGGGGCTCAAACATTGCCTCCTATCGAGGTCTTCCAGCTAAGAAAGCGATAAAGTATGAGAAAGGGAAAAAATTACCACACGGATAAAGATCCGAAGTTACAGCAATTAAAGGAATGGGAAACCCAGGGATCCTTCCAAGCTAAACACCATCAAAGAAAGTGAGTCAGTACAGGTAATCGGAATGAAACCTCCAGGGGGTATCCCACAAATAAAGTGGGAAACCACGCAAGTTATCCCTGCAAAAGTCATGTGCCTTCACAAAAACTCAACAAAAGGGTTAGTGAAACAAAATAGGGTAACCAAGAGTTGCCCTCAAATCAAAATGTAACCACATGAATCATGCCCTTTCAATTCACAAAAAGCAATAAAGGGTAGGAGGCCTAAAGCTCTTGTCAAACACATGCATCAAAAGGGTATCAAATTCACCCATAATACCTCATATATTTAGAGCATTCAAATTAAAGGCATAAAGATGATGGATATAGGGCAAACCTGATTGGAGAAGAAAAATCAAATGGCAGGGTTTGCTTGAGCTGAAAGTCTGTGAGTCAGAATGAACCTTTCAGAGTTGCCTGGAGGTTGCTGCAGAGTAGTTCCTAGGTTTCCTTCTCTCACTATCTTTTTCCTCGTGGTTTTGTTCTAAGGAAACCTCAGAGTACTTTTGCTTCTCTCCCTTTTTCTCAAGTGAATCTCCCAGTGTAACTCCAAGTGTAACTCCAAGTGTGTTTTCCTCTACTGAAACTTCAGTATTTATAGACTGATTTTCGTGGGTAATGGGCTCAAATGAGGGAGACCCACGTCAATTAATGAGGCTTGATCAAACGCTCCTGGTTTTTTTGAATTTTCTATTTTCTGATTTAATTTCTTTTATTTCCTTTATTTTCAAAAATTCATATCTTCTTCATTTTAAATCCAAAAAATATGGGACCAATTGCATTCTTCTCCAAATAATTTCTAGTTTCTAATTTTGATTTTTTAATATTTTTTATTTTTTCATTTGATATTTTTTGTGAATTTTCTCTTTTCTGGTTATTTTTAATTCATTTTAAATAGGTTTTTGATATTCAAAAAATACAAAAATATTTTCCTAACCTATTTGAATGATGATGGATCTATGAAAAATATTCTCATCAATTTTTTAATTGATTTGAGATTTATTTGAGATTTTAGTTCAATTAGGTTATTTTTATTCATTTTTAATTGATTAAAAATAGTTTCTGACTTTTAAAAATGCTGAAATTTTTTGTCAAACCTTGTTTGACCTTGTTGAACTTGGGATAAATCACTTGGACCTTTCAAGGTTGATTTAAAGTGATTTTGAAGTTTGACCTTTCTTTTATTTTTAATTCAAGTTTATTTTAATATTAAAAATGCCAAAAATATTTTGATTATTATTTGACCTCCAATCTTCATCCCACTTCTGGTTTCTCATGGTTTGACTTTGACTTTCAATGTCATTTGGTCAACACATATGGATTGGTACATTTTATTTCACCTTATGCATTTTATTCTTTCCATTTCCTTTTCCATTATTCATCTCTTTCTTCTTCTTCTTCTTTTTCTTTTTGATCAATGAGTTGAAGGTTGATAAGTTAGCATTGATTATGGAGACTTAATCTTCCTTGATTCAAATCTAATTCATCTTGATCAATTGATCAAGTGAATCGCTTTGCATTAAGGATAGGTTGTTTCCTAAATCATGCAAAAGACTTAAACCAATACAAGATCAATTCTCTTCTTCTTTTTGGCATGGCAAGTTGTTGGAACTTAGTTCACTAATCAAGACTTCTAAGTTGTGTTGTTGCCTACATTATTATTGACCGGCCTCAGATAGTTGCGACTTCTACATAAGTCCAATTACGATTGCTTAACATAGCGCTAAATTTGCCTTATGGCACACTAACTACTAACACTAACTATTAACCATTAACATTTACTTTTTGCACTTTACTTTTATGCAATTTATTATTCTTGTACATATTATCCATTTGCTTTTTCTTTTGCTCACTTCAGCACATGTTTATGCTAATGACATTTGCCTTTTGCTCACTTGAGCACATAATTGTGTATATACTATTGTGTTTGTGTTTTGTTTGATTGTTGTGAACCAAATGCAAAGAATTGGACAAAATGGACTTAGATCTTAGGACTTTATCCAAGCTAATGGAGTTTGAAGAGCAACTAGGCCTCATGCCTTTAGAATGCTTAAATGTCAAAGAGCAACTAGGCCTCATGCCTTTAGAGTGCTTAAAGCTTGAAGATGAACATTGAAAGGACCATATTCTAAACCTTCTTGTCCATTCTTTGATTTGTAAATAGAACCTTTTGATGTGTGTGTTTCTTTGTGCTAGGGATTCCAACTTGATCCAAATTGGGGAACCATTGCCATGTGCTTCTAAGAGAGAGAGATTCAAGATACATTGAGGAACCTTCCAAGAGTTCATTTGATTGTTGATTGCTTGAGTTTATGCTTATGTGATTGCTTATTCCAAAGGATGGGAGCTACTTGGATCATCCATATGATCTCAAGAGAGGAACTTCTTTTGTGGTTTTGTTTCTTATCCCTCACCTTTTGCTTTGCTTAGGATCTTAGTCATTCTTCTTCTTCCCTCCGCTCTAACCCAAGCCAAAGCTTTTGTGCAAACATTTAATACTTGTTTTCAACATTAGAAACCTAAGCCTTATGCTTTTGATTTTCAAACTTTCTTTTCTTAATACTCATTTTGAATTGAATCTCTAAGTCAACTTTGACCATATTTTGTACATACTTTTCATTGGTAAATATAACCTATTCAAATACTTTTGTGGTTTCAATGGCCACTCTCTTAATCAATTTTTTTATAACCTTTAGCTATTAGGTTTGAGTTATCCTTGAGGTAGATATAATACTCACCTATATCCTTAGTGATGGATAATGAGTCTCCCATGCTTATTCTAGGGTTAACCCCTCACTAGCATGTTGAAGCTATCCTCACATGGTGGATTTATGGTTTTAGGTTGAGTTTTCTCCCTTGGATAACAAAAGACCTTAAGGCTTTTGGACCAATCAATTCACCAACTCTTTTTGAGATTTTTACCCCGAACTATAAGGTTTTGATCCTAATCTTTTTTAAGATGGTACGTAGGCAATGAGTTTATCCATCCAAACAAAAATGTAAATAACTTGTATATTCTCTTCTCATCTCTTCAATCATGTTTGCACAAACAAATTTTTCACAAAAGATAACAACCTTACAACAAGTATGAAAAGGACTCCCTAGGAGTACCTAGGATGTTTTGGGTGCCTAACACCTTCCCATTGCATAACCAACCCCCTTACCCAAATCTCTGACTCTCTTTTACTAGTTTTTGATTCGATAAAACTTTTAGGTTTTTGTTCGTTTTCTAACCATTCCTTTGGATAAATAGAAGTGCGGTAGCGACTCGACTTGTATGATTTACCTTGGATTTAGTCAATATCTCTAATGGTAACGAATACCCCGCTACAGAAAAGTGGCGACTCTGCTGGGGAAAACAGTTGCCTAGTGGGTTTTGCCTACTTTTCATTTTTTGTTGTATTGTTGTGTATATTGTTTTGTGACATATTTTTGTGCAATTTGGGATTACTGTATTGTATGTAATGATTGAATTGCTTGAATATTAATTCCTTGTATGCTTGGTGATCTTTGTGAGATGAGTTCTATACCCGAACTCAAGTGCACTTAGGATAGGAGAATGGCGTAGTCTTGTTGACTTGTGTGGAGTTATTCCTTAGCAAGTTGACTTGCAAGCCTATTCACTTGGTGGAGGTCATGTTGGGATCAATAATGTCAAACAAGTAGTTGTGGTTAGACATTACTCTTTCCAATATAGACCTTAGAAGCCAAGGACCTTAGTTCACTAAGCCCATCTTGGCCTATTCTTAGGATGTAGTGCGAAAGTCGTTCAAGTGTAAGATTTGATACGATTGTTACGCGATACTACACTCATAAGAGTCTCTCTTGAGAATATTTTTGGAATACGAGTAGTCGTTTCTCCGACAATATCTGAAAGATGGGATGATGACTATGGGAACCTCTTGTAGAACATGTTTGGCAGGTCTAAACCCTAGTACACTCCCTTTGGGTGGTTCTTAACCGAAACTCCATGCTCGTGACTCGCAACAAATCCTTGATTCGTGGTTGATCCGTTCATGTGTCCTTAATATCAATGGAACTTGGGTGTTGATAAGGTGTAAACCATAATCCACCAAAATGGATGATTGATATTAAGGGTGCCATGATCCATCCCATGACCTTTGTTTGGTGTGCTTTGCTTGATCCTTGAGTGTGATTGTTGCATTCATGCATTCATGCACCCATTCGCATCCATATCATTAATAATGAAGGAAATTTTCAAGGAATTTAAGAGGTCTATTTGCAAATTTTCAGACATGGAAAGACAAAGAAGTAATACAAAGAAGTACAGCTTCAGACAACCAGACTTGAAAGAGTTAAGGAATTTGACATCCTACATACTAGATCCCTTGGGTTTCAAGGCTCATTTTGGGAAGCTTCTTCCTCTTCTGACTACTCGGGTGGATGAAGGATTGATGAGTGTATTGGTGCAGTTCTATGATCCTTTGTACCGTTGCTTCACATTTCTGGATTTTCAGCTTTTGCCCACGCTTGAGGAGTATGCCTACCTTGTGGGTATACCAATTCTAGACCAGTTGCCGTTCAGTGGCTTGGAGAGTATTCCTACTTCTCAAGAGATAGCAGACATGTTGCATATAGATGAATCTCTGGTTGGTGCTCATATGACTACCAAAGGTGGAATTCAAGGCCTCCCTTCTGAATTCCTCATTGCTCAAGCTATTATGTATGGGAAGGCCATGAGTGGGGACGCCTTTGAGGTCATATTTGTACTTCTCATCTATGGGTTAGTGTTGTTCCCCAACATCCACAAGTTTGTGGATGTGAACGCTATTAGGATTTTCTCTACTCTTAATCCCGTTCCGACTCTGTTGGGTGACACTTATTTTTCTTTGCATATGAGGAATGCAAAGGGTGGTGGTGCCATAGTGTGCTGTTTACCTCTGTTGTATAAGTGGTTTATTTCTCACTTACCATAGACGGTCGCCTTCAAAGAGAACAAGGGATGTCTACGGTGGTCTACGAGACTTATGTCTCTCACTAATGATGATATCTCTTGGTACAATCGTGTGTATGATGGTGTGCAGATTATCGACTCTTGTGGTGAATTCTCCAATGTACCTCTTCTCGGTACATGTGGTGGGATTAACTACAACCCTGTTTTGGCACAACGTCAGCTTGGGTTCCCCCTAAAGGATAAACCTAATAACATTCTGTTAGAGGGTATATTCTTTCAGGAGGGTAAAGATCCCCAAGGCTTGAAAGCTAGGATGGTCCGCGGTTGGCGCAAGATTCATAGAAAAGGAAGGAATGAGTTGGGTCCTAAGAACTGTGTCGCTTTGGAGCCTTACACTGCTTGGGTTAGGAAGAGAGCGTCTGAGTATCTCATGTTGTACGAGTATCCAAGACCTACACCTTTGGTTATGGATGGGCCTTCAACCCTCCCTGACCAAGGAGTAGAGGAGTTGAGAGACGAAGACCGTTCACGTGCCTGGATCCGCGAACGAGAAGAGTTGCTTCAGCAGATTAAGGAAAAGGATGCTTTGATCGAGTTCCTCGAGCATCGGGTTATTGATGATCCTAATGATTCATGGACTTCTCTACTTCCTCAATCTTCCAAGTTCTGGAAGAGGAAGTACGATCGGCTCGCCAAGGAGAAGGCCGATATGGAGGCAGCCTATGAAGAGGAGGTGAAGAGGCTTCGTGCGTCTTATCTTCCCGTATCCCGAGCTTTGGATGATTGTTTCTAGGGATCCATGGGATGATCATTTTCCTTCTCTCTTGTATTTTTGTCTAGCTACCCATGCTGTACTTCTTTGATGTAAAACTATTTTCCAGTGACAAGATACTTTCATATATGATAAATGTTTAATACTTCCAAGTACTTGCAAATAGAACTCTAAAATTCCTCTAAAATAAAAAACAAATCATATGCACGAGCATTGCATGCATCATGTGCATAAGCAGGTTTTGTTCCTGGCTTCTTGTCCTTTGGTCTAACTCTGTGTTTTTCATTTATTTCAAAGACAAGCTGACTCACCAGTACTACACCAGAGCCAATTCTTCGAGACTGATGGATCATCTAGAACAAGAAAACCACGAGCTGAAGGAAGAAGTAGCCAGGTTGACTGCCTTGATGGAGTCATTCTTGGCCGCTCAGAGCCAGTCTTATCCAACGCCATCAACTCCTCCCCAGAGGACGGTAATTTCTGATATCGTGACTTCTACTGTGCCTGCTGCAACGGCTCACTTCGCACCATCTATGCCAGCCGGGTTCCCTTGGGGAATGCCCTCCAACTTTGTACCAGAGGGTTTCACACCTACTCTTGCTTCTCTGCCAGCATCTAGCCCGGTCCTTTCAGTGCCACCGCCCGTTGTGCACACGTTACCAAGGGTCGAGGATACCATTTACCACTCTGAGCCATCTGAGGGCCCAGATGTTTATGAAAAGATGGATGATATGAAGGACCAATTCCTTGAGCTTCGCAAGGAACTGAAAACTTTGAGGGGGAAAGACCTCTTTGGTAAAAGTGCTGCTGAGTTGTGCCTTGTGCCCAACATGAAGATCCCTATTAAATTCAAAGTACCTGACTTTGAGAAGTATAAGGGGAACACATGCCCTCTCATCCATCTTGTGATGTATGCTCGCAAGATGTCAAAGCAGACAGACAATGACCAACTGCTCATCCACTATTTCCAGGACAGTCTGTCCGGTGCCGCTCTCCGGTGGTACATGGGTTTGGAGAGTTCGAACATCCGATCTTTCAACGATCTTGGCGAGGCCTTCGTCAAGAAATACAAATACAATGTGGATATGGCTCCTGATAGGGACCAATTGAGGGAAATGTCCCAGAAAGAGAAAGAGACCTTCAAAGAATACGCCCAGAGATGGCGCGAATTGGCAGCTTAGATAGTGCCTCCCCTTAAGGAGAAAGAGATGACCAAGATCTTCTTGAAGACCTTTAGCTCGTTTTATTACGAGAGGATGATAGCCAGTGCTCCCTCAGACTTCACCGAGATGGTGAATATGGGGATGAGACTGGAAGAAGGGGTTCGTGAAGGACGCTTAACTCGAGACGAAGGCTCTTCGGCAAAGAGATATGGAAGCTTTGCGAAGAAGAAGGAGGGAGAGGCACGTGTTGTGTCTTCCCATATCAAAAGAAGACCCTCTGTGAAGAGGAAGATTGCTCGCCCAGTCAACAATCAACATCAGGTGGCTCATATAGCACCTGTTTTCAGGGAAGCTCAACATTATCAACAACCGCAAACTCAGCAATATCAACAACAACAGCGTCCACAACAGCAGGCCTACCAGCCTCGAAATAACAACAATAATGCCAGCACCAGCTATGAGAGGAAAAGGGTCACCTTTGATCCAATTCCGATGACTTATGATGAACTCTACCCATCGCTGATTGATAGAAAGTTAATCACTCCTCGAGACCCTCCTGCTGTACCTGCTAACCCCCAATGGTGGTACAAGCCTGAACTTCATTGCGTGTATCATTCTGGTGCTCCCGGACACGACGTAGAGAACTGTTATCCCCTGAAGACCAAGGTGCAAGACCTTGTGAGGAGCGGGATTTTGTTTTTCGAGGATGTAGGTCCGAACGTAAAGAAGAACCCATTGCCCGAGCATGGGAAGTCTGTCAATATGGTCCAGGGCTGCCCTGGCAAGTATAAGGTGAAATATGTCAGTCATATCCGAGAATCGCTGGTTGAGATGCATAGATTGTTGTGTGACTATAGCCATTATGAGCATGACCATGATAGATGCAGAGTCTGTTCCGTCAATCAGAGAGGATGTCGCCAGGTGCGCAAAGATGTGCAAGAGATGTTGGACGAAGGATTCATTGAGATCCTTCAAAATAGAAATGTTGACGAAGATGAGCTCGAAGTTAATGTAATTTCCCCGGTGTTCCGGATACCTGAGCCTGTTGTCATCAAGTATGATGGTAGCAAGCAGAAGGCTTCTCCTGCTCTCGTCATCAAACCAGTCGGACCTGTACCATACTCATATGAGAAAGCGGTTCCCTATCGCTACAACGCTGTGGCAGTGGAAAATGGGAAAGAGGTATCCTTGCCCTCCTCATCTGTTGTTAACATTGCTGATGTCAGTGGGTTGACCCGCAGTGGTCGTGTATTTTCAGCACCGTCAAAGCCTCAAGCTGATGTTCAAGGAAGTGTTGATACTGATTTTGTTGAGCGTCCGATTGGGGATGATGTGAGCACTCCGAATCTGGCACTTGTTGTTAAGCCCTCCTCTATGTTAAGAACTCTTGCTTCTGCTGGCCCAAGCGGCAATGCGAAAGAAGATTGTGATGAGATGCTGAAGCTCATCAAAAGGAGCGAGTACAACGTCGTAGACCAGCTTCTACAAACGCCATCCAAAATATCTGTGTTGTCATTGCTTTTGAATTCAGAACCACACCAAGAGGCTCTGCAGAAGGTTTTGGATGTGGCGTACGTGGATCACGATGTCACGATAGAACAATTTGATAGCATTGTTGCAAACATTACCGCTTGTAACAACTTGAGTTTTTATGACTCTGATCTCCCCGAGGAGGGAAGAGACCACAACTTGGCTTTACACATATCTATGGGTTGCAAAGATGACGCCATGACCAATGTTCTGGTGGACACTGGGTCATCATTAAACGTATTGCCGAAATCCACTCTTGCGAAGCTGTCATATCAAGGGCCTCCCATGAGGCAGAGTGGAGTAGTTGTGAAGGCTTTCGATGGGTCTCACAAAACTGTGATTGGCGAGGTTGATCTCCCAGTCAAAATTGGACCAAGTGATTTCCAGATTACCTTCCAGGTTATGGATATTCGCCCATCGTATAGCTGTCTTTTGGGCAGACCACGGATTCACGAGGCGGGCGCCGTGACATCCACCCTACACCAGAAACTGAAGTTTGTGAAGAATAAGAAGCTGGTGGTGGTAGGGGGAGAAAAGGCTCTCCTGGTTAGCCATTTGTCTTCCTTCTCTTATATAGATGCTGAGGATGAAGTTGGAACTCTGTTCCAAGCTTTATCTATTGCTGAGCCTGCTAAGAAGGGAACTTCTTCATTTGCTTCCTACAAAGATGCGAAGTTGGCCATTGAGCATGGTGCAACTGCTGGTTTGGGGCAAATGATCGAGTTAAAACACAACAAGTCCCGGGCTGGTATAGGTTATTCTTCTGGGGTTTCCAATACGCAAGGGCTGTTCAAGAGTGGATGTTTCATCCACACCAGTCAAGACGAAGAGGCTGCTGCTATCTTGGAAAAGGACGAAGAGGATTCTGGCAACTTCGTCATCCCTGGAGGGGTCTGCGATAATTGGGTCGGTGTGGATATTCCAACAGTTATCCATAAGTCAAAGTAATGTTCATTGTGTTTAAAAAACCCTCTTCCCATGCCAAAGGGAGGAGTGATGACATTGTTGGCGCATAAATACAATGATATTTTCATTCAATAGATTCATGTTAAATGTTTGTTTTTCCAATTGTTTTCCCTTTTCGCTTTTGCATAAAATTGGTGATCACATAAAACCCTAAAAATAGAATAAAATCAATCTTTTCATCTGCATAATGATTTGCGTTGTTTGAATTCTAAAAGCTCTTTATATCCAAAATCATTATGCAGGTTGACCAAACCCATTGAACATAATGATCCAACACCGTCTCCCAACTTTGAATTCCCTGTATTTGAGGCTGAAGAAGATGATGATGAAGAGATTCCTGACGAGATTACCCATCTACTTGAGCATGAAAAGAAGATCATTCAGCCGCATCTTGAGAATCTGGAAACAGTCAACTTGGGGTCTGAGGATTGTGTGCGAGAAGTAAAGATTGGGGCACTCCTGGAAGAGTCTGTTAAGAAGGGGTTGATTGAGTTGCTACGAGAATATGTTGACATCTTTGCCTGGTCATATGAAGACATGCCTGGTCTAGATACTGATATTGTGCAACATTTCCTACCTTTAAAGCCTGAGTGCGTGCCTGTGAAGCAGAAGCTCAGAAGAACTCATCCTGATATGGCAGTAAAGATCAAAGAGGAAGTTCATAAGCAAATTGATGCGGGGTTTCTGGTGACTTCTACATATCCTCAATGGGTGGCCAATATTGTGCTCGTGCCTAAGAAAGATGGAAAAGTCCGAATGTGCGTGGACTATAGAGACTTGAATAAGGCTAGTCCGAAAGATGATTTACCTCTACCACACATTGATATGTTGGTAGATAATACAACTAAATTCAATGTTTTTTCATTTATGGATGGATTTTCCGGATATAATCAGATTAAAATGGCACCCGATGATATGGAGAAGACGACATTCATCACACCTTGGGGAACATTCTGTTATCGAGTGATGCCCTTCGGTTTGAAGAACGCCAGAGCCACGTATCAACGAGCTATGACCACCTTGTTTCATGATATGATGCACAAGGAAATCGAGGTATATGTCGATGATATGATTGCTAAATCAAGAACGGAAGTTGAATATGTATGACACCTGTTGAAGCTTTTTCAGCGTTTGAGAAAGTATCAGCTTCGTCTGAATCCCAACAAGTGTACATTTGGAGTCTGTTCCGGTAAGTTATTGGGCTTTATTGTCAGTGAAAGAGGTATTGAAGTTGATCCTGCAAAGGTCAAAGCAATACAAGAGATGCCTGCGCCCAAAACTGAGAAGCAAGTCCGAGGTTTTCTTGGCCGCTTGAATTACATTTCCAGATTCATATCCTACATGACTGCCACATGTGCGCCAATATTCAAGCTCCTCCAGAAAGATCAGTCCCATGATTGGACCGAGGATTGCCAGAAAGCATTTGATAGTATTAAAGAGTATCTGTCTGAGCCTCCGATCCTGTCTCCGCCCGTGGAAGGAAGACCATTGATTATGTATCTGACTGTTCTTGAAGACTCAATGGGTTGTGTCCTTGGTCAACAAGACGAATCAGGAAAGAAAGAGTATGCTATTTACTATCTGAGCAAGAAGTTCACTGATTGTGAGTCTCGATACTCAATGCTCGAGAAGACATGTTATGCTTTGGCTTGGGCTGCTAAGCGCTTACGCCAGTATATGTTAAATCATACGACTTGGTTGATATCCAGAATGGATCTGATCAAGTATATCTTCGAGAAGCCTGCTTTAAAAGGGAGGATTTCCCATTGGCAGATGTTGTTATCTGAGTATGATATTGAGTATCGAGCTCAGAAGGCTATTAAAGGTAGTATCATGGCTGACCACTTGGCACATCAGCCAATTGAGGATTATCAGTCAGTGCAATATGACTTCCCAGATGAGGAGATTCTGTATTTGAAAATGAAAGATTGTGATGAGCCTACGCTCGATGAAGGGCCAGAGCCTGGTTCCTGTTGGAGCATGGTATTTGATGGCGCTGTAAATCAATATGGAAATGGTATTGGGCCAGTAATTATTACTCCTCAGGGCACACATTTTCCTTTTACAGCAAGGCTAACTTTCAAATGCATGAATAATATGGCTGAGTATGAGGCCTGTATTATGGGATTGGAAGAGTGCATTGATCTAAGGATCAAGCATCTTGATGTATATGGTGATTCGACCCTCATTGTTAATCAGATTAAGGGTGAATGGGAAACGAATCAGCCTGGCCTCATTCCATATAGGGATTACTCGAGGAGGATTTCAACGTTCTTTACTGAGGTTGACTTCCATCATATTCCTCGAGACGAGAATCGGATGGCAGACGCTCTCGCTACACTTGCTTCGATGATTGTGGTTAGACTTTGGAATGAAGTTCCCAATATCACTATGATGCGCTTGGACAGACCAGCTCATGTATTTGCAGTAGAAGAAGTAAAAGATGATAAGCCATGGTACTATGACATCAAGCGTTTCCTTCAGAGCCAGATTTACCCGCCTGGGGCATCTGTGAAAGATAGGAAGATTCTGAGGAGATTATCAGGAAGTTTTTACCTCAATGGTGATGTACTCTATAAGAGAAATTTTGACATGGTGCTGCTCAGATGCGTGGATAGACACGAAGCAGACCTGTTAATGACTGAGGTCCATGAGGGTTCATTTGGTACTCATTCCAATGGACACGCCATGGCCAGAAAGATGTTGAGAGTAGGCTACTATTGGTTAACAATGGAGTCTGACTGCTGCAAGTATGTGAAGAAATGCCATAAGTGTCAGATTTATGCGGATAAGATTCATATTCCCCCGACACTTCTGAATGTGATTTCTTCACCATGGCCTTTCTCCATGTGGGGAATTAACATGATTAGCATGATAGAGCCAAAAGCGTCCACTGGACACAGATTTATTCTCGTAGCAATTGATTACTTCACAAAGTGGGTTGAAGCAGCATCATATGCTAATGTGACCAGGCAGGTGGTTGTGAAGTTTATCAAGAATCAACTCATATGCCGTTATGGTGTGCCAGATAAGATTATTACTGATAATGGATCTAACCTGAACAACAAGATGATGAAAGAGCTATGTAGTGAGTTCAAGATTGCGCATCATAATTCTTCTCCTTACAGACCCAAGATGAATGGGGATGTTGAAGCTGCTAATAAGAATATCAAGAAGATTATCCAGAAGATGGTTGTCACATATAAAGATTGGCATGAGATGCTGTCGTTTGCTTTGCATGGATATCGTACATTTGTCCGCACTTCAACAGGGGCAACCCATTTCTCTCTCGTTTATGGCATGGAGGTTGTGCTCCCAGTAGACGTGGAGATCCCATCAATGAGAGTCTTAATGGAAGCCAAGTTGACCGATGCTGAATGGGTTCAGAGTCGTTATGACCAGTTGAATTTGATAGAAGAAAAGAGATTGACTGCCATGTGCCATGGTCAGTTATATCAACAAAGGATGAAGAAAGCCTTTGATAAGAAGGTTAAGCCTCGTGTGTTCCAAGAAGGTGACCTTATGCTCAAGAAAGTCTTGTCTTTCGCGCCCGATTCCAGGGGCAAGTGGACTCCAAACTATGAAGGTCCATATGTTGTTAAGAGAGCCTTTTCAGGCGGTGCTTTGATGCTTACAACTATGGATGGGGGGGATTTCACTCGTCCTGTGAATTCAGATGCAGTCAAGAAATACTTCGCCTAAAAAAATAAAAAACAGAATAGCTCGCTAAGTTGAAAACCCGAAAGGGCGGCTTAGGCAAAAATGAGCGTCTCTGTGGATTGAGAACCTGAAAGGGCGATCCAGGCAAAAGTTAGAGACATAAAAAAAATGAATGTATGTATCCCGCTAGATTGAGTACCTCACCCTGGGGCAATCTAGGCAAAAAAATAGGGATTTGGAAAGTAACTGCATCCTGACAAGACTTTGTTCTACAACTGTTATTCGTCAAAGATTCTCGCCCATTCATCATCAACCAAAGCTTCAAATACATCGGATTCAGAATTGGTGGAGAAATGGTCATTATGTTCAATGTAGCCCTTTTCAAATATATATCACCAATTTCAAATTTGTAAAGATCTATGGAGTCTTGCCATTTGCAGACTACCATTCCATCAAATAAACTTGAGCCTTTATCCATTTATTTGCACTCTAATTTGTTTTTATTCAACAAATGTTTTGCATGTTTTAATTGAAAAAATGTCATTGTTTTAAATAATCAAATTTTTCATAATTTGTTTTTAAACAAAGTGAACATTCACAATGACATAAGGATACTGGGAATGCCTTCAGTGCTCTCCCAAGGATGGTAAGATTCTTGACAGGGTAAGGCAGTTGTTCATATTCTTGGCATGTTGGTGTCTGTAACACCTCAAAATTTGCCCTCCTCTCTTGGGACTAGCTTAGCATATTGAATTTAATCTTTTAGGGCATTAGTCATTGCATATTGCATATCATGTGGAAACAATGAGTAAGTCATCCTCCTAGGTCTTTCTCAGAAGATAAAGAGGTTAAAAGATTCAAGCAGGAGGGTCTTAATGAATTGGTCACTAGCCATCCGAGGGTTTGTGCTTCAATTAGGGTTTATTGGTTCCTCAAGGAGGTTGATCTTTATCTTGGTTGAAATGGTACATCACCATCATCATGGATACATTATCATCACCAGGAGGTTCCTTGTGCCTGATCAGTTCCTTGGGATTAGGGTTTTGACCTTTGGTCAACCCTAATCAATTGTATTATGCCAATCAGGGTTTGTCAAGGAGATGGGGTCTTTCATGGAGATGGGGATTATTATATGGTTTTTTGGAGCTTGTGTAAGCTAGGGTTTCATTTTGGAGCCATTTCATCAGGAGATTGAGGCTCAGATTCATCTGTGCATGACCAAGTCATCTATCAGTCAACAAAAGTCAACCAAAAGTCAACTGTTGGATTTGGAGGTGGGAAGTGGTTAGAAATACTTCATTCATGTTCAAACAAGTCTCATTTGACATTTCAAACATCAACATTGAAGAAAATAAGGCCAGGACAAAACTTTCCCAAAATAGAAAGTGACTTGTAATTCAAAATTGCCAAAAATGGAAAGGTTTTCTCCTCAAGATTACATCATCAAGAATGCTTCAAATTAAATTTTGTTGAACATGAAAGTTGTAGATCTTGTTCTCCCATTTCCAAAAAGTACAAGATCATGAATTTCTCATGTGTGGTTGAAGAGATATGGTCAAATCTTGGTCAAATGAACATGGAACTTCAAAGGGGCATAACTTTCAAACCATAAGTCCAAATCATGTGGCTCTTTTTGCAACACTCTTGTTTCAACTTCTAGTTTCCAAAATTGGCATTACATGGCATGCATTCCATTCACATAAATATTTGAAAATTCAATTCATTTTGGAGGGAAAAAATCAAGTTCAAAAATAATGCATTGTTTTCACATTTTAACATTTCCATTGGTCTTAAAATATCATTTTGAGTGAAAATACAAGGCAAAAACGTGCACTATTCACATGCCATGCCATGCATAAGGTGAAAAAATAATTTTTGCAAAACACCTTTAAATTAACCATTTTTCATTAGCATTTGATTAGAACTTAATTAATCATGATTAGTGAAGCATATATAACACAAATCATAACAGAATTTTCAGATTTTTCCAATTCTAGATCTAGAAATTTCCAAAGTTTCTCAAAATTCTCTCTCACTTTTTCTCAAAATTTCTTCAAACACTTTGTATTTTTCCTTGGTTGATTCATCATCTAGCATCATTGTGGAGCAAGATTGAAGCTAGAATCACAGCAATTCGTGTAGTTTGAAGCATATCCATAGCTTGAGGTCATCAATGGTGGAATCAAAATTTTATTGAATCAAGTGCAATCAAGCCTCAAGCATTCATCCAAACACTTATACAAGCTTGCTGGAGCAACATTTGATCCATTACAAGGCCTGGAACACGTGAATCCAAGAACTGCACTTCAAGAGGTCACTTTTTCGATCTCTTTAATTCATGAAATTGTTGATATGTTCTTGTAGATCTTTTAATGGTGATAATTCTGCACTTTGAATCGAGTGATTTGGTGTAATATTCATGAAGTTACATGCAATTAAAGTTTCACTCATGATTCTTGAAATCTTCGATTCTTGCATATTGTGTTGTTTCGTATTAAATTAATTGTGGATTATTGTTATGTGATGAAAGATCTACCAATTAGTATGTTTAATTTTAAGAAATAAGAAATTTGTTCATCAATGTTCATGCACCTACTGTTCATGTCGTGCGTGAAATCTGGAGAAGATGAAGTCTAGGTTTAGGCAACGGTTTTTCTAGATGCATGGCCACGCTAAACCGTTCCCGTAGGCCATGCTAAACCGTTCCCATAGGTCACGTTAATGCTGCACTCCCATTGGCTGCATGGAAATCCCATGCAGCGCGCCAAAATGCTCATTCAAAAAGTGGCCGGGTTCGAATCTTGGCAATGTTGATTTCCAAAGGCTTCACTTATTTTTTTTCTTCCACATGTTCATATATGCATTACATGATTTTTTTAATTTTTCTTCAACTTTAAAAAATCCAAACAAATAAAATAATGATCCAAAAATGATGATATTTTTGCACTATGTCACGTTTTGCGTCTAGTTTTTTTTGATTATTTTTCCAGAAATTGTGCATGGCTGTATAATTTTTTGTGCTAGGGTTTGTGTATACATGTCTTTTTTTGACCTTGCCTTGATATATCCATTGTGAAATGCTCAATTCTTATCCAATTCTCATGAAATTTTACATGGTGAAACTAGACATATTGCTGGACATTTTGGTGTTGAGTTTGCATTTTTATCAATTGCCATTGCTGAGTTATGATTTTTCTAAGTTAGGTGTGACAATTTGTGTCACACCTTGTGATGTTTATATTGATTGATCAAATTTCCTTTCCAAATGAATTCTAATTGTTCTAATTTTTGTATGGTGCTTGATATGAATGTTGTGAATGCTCATGATATTTTGTGGAATTTTTGGAATCATTTCTGATTTGATTGAGATTTTTCATGCTGGATTGTCATTTGTGAGCTTTTGAATAGTCTTGAACTTCAATGATTTGTGAAATGCTGGTCGTTTATCCTATGAATGTGAAATTTTGCGCAGTGGTTCTAGACATGTTGAAGTTTGTTTTGGCTTTGATTGGAGGTTTTTATCATTTTTCAATTCTGTTTTAGGCTTGTGCTAAGTTGATGTACCAAATTGTGCCTATTTGAGCTTGTTTTGATTGCCTTGACTTGATGAATTTGATTACCATGCTTAAACTTGTCCAAATGCTCTAATTTTTTGTGTGATGATCATGTTGTGTGTTCTGTTTACTCATGATTTTTGCCAAAATTAATTGAATCATTTTTGAATTAATGTGCATTTGTTCATTCTGTTGTCACAATGTGGTTACAATGTGCATATCTTTCCATTTTGTTCATGAAATGAAATTGGTGAATGGTATTGATGTGGGACTTTTTGGACGATGTTATTAATTGATTGAAGTTGACTCATGTAAATTTTCATGTTCTGTTCTGAATTTTTTCTCCCTCTTTGACCCTAGGCCTTGACCTAGTGGTTTGTCTCATCTTTGAGCTTTGATTTCAGGTTGAACATCCAGGTTATGTGGTTCATGATGCAACCTCACTTGAGCATTTGGTGCTTGCTTTTGACTACTAACATTGTGTGTTTTGTAGGGTTGTTAACTCATTTGAGTTTGATTTGTGGCTTATGCCTTGATCATGGGGATTGACTGTTGATATTCATGTTATCTGTTTGTCTGTACAGTTTAACTGACTTGTGTGATGTTTCTACAGGTACATAAGTTGCTTAAGTTCAATTTGAACTTGCTTTTGCTTGGTTGCTTAACCACATAGGTATAACTCTCTGACTTCATGTAGTCTGGAAGACCTGTCCTGTTACTTGGGCAGTCACCTGTCTGAAGTCCTCCTTAAGAGGCAATGCTTGTGTTTGTTTACTGTTGTGCCAAGCAGGAAAAGACCTTTGATAAGGCTATTGGCAGATAAAAGAGATGTGTAATCCATATCCTGCTATTCTGTGTGTCATCCACGTTGCTCACACATCTTGTGTTGATGCATTATGGATATTAACCCAAGATCTTTGTTGAGTCAGTCATATGTGGAGAAGAGTTCCAACTTTCTGAACTCCCACTTTCATTTGTCTGAAGCTCTCCCAGGCCAGGGATAAGAGCTGTGAGGTCCTACCCTCACTTCCCATTTCATCTGCTTCACCCTAACTCTCAATGTTAGGGTTAAGAGCTAACTACACCCGATTCCAGTTGGCTTGTGTTTCACAGCCTAACCTTGTGTGAGCCCACTTTGTTTGTATATAGTGTGTGCTAATTGTGTGTATGTTTGCTTTGCTTGTGCTGTTTAAGATAGCTTGCTCCCCGTGCAAGTTAGATAGAAACCTTAACCTAGGACCATGGTGGATCACATGATAACTATTAGGCTCGAGTCAGTCTCCCTGCTAGTTTGTCATTTCCCAGTCTCTGGTTAGGAGAAGGTTTCTCCCCTGTTAAGGGGAACTACGTTGCCCTGATCCTCATACCAGATGAGGTACGTAGGCAGGAGATCGTGCGAGATCTCTCCGGCACCCTTTTTCTTTTTGTGTGTGTTTGCTTGACAGTTATTAGGCTCGAGTTCCAGACTCCCTATTAACTTGTTTGGTTGTTATCCTTCTTGTGTGTTAGGATATGGATGTAAGACCAGCGATTGGCTGTCCGTATCCTATTGGTGTTTGTTTGTGCGGAGTCCGACGTAAGTCCAACGATTGGCAGTTGGTTTCTTGTGTGTGTTTGTTGGTTCGGAGTCTGATGTAAGTCCAACGATTGGCATTCGGTTTCCATATTTGCCTGTTTGTGTGGAGTCTGACGTAAGTCCAGCGATTGGCAGTCGGTTTCCTGTGTGAGTTTTGTTTGGCGTGCGTGAGTCGAACTACGGTAGCTCTGATTCTCATTCCAGATGAGATACGTAGGCATATGATGCGATATCCTAGCGAGTCCTTTCCCCTCTTCTCCCACCCGTGTTGTTTCCAGTGTGTGTGTGTGCATTTGTTTGTGAGCAGTTTTAACAACCTTTCTTCTATTCTTTTGAGCGTGGATCCCGTCGAGTACGACGGATGCGTAGGGGTGCTAATACCTTCCCTTCGTATAACCGACTCCCAATCCCATCTCTCTTTGGTCGCGAGACCATGTCTTTTCCAGGTTTACTTCGAGCGTTTCCTTTCCCTCTTTGGGATAAATAACGCACGGTGGCGGCTCTGTTTGTGTTGTTTTAGCCCGCCGGTTGTTTTTCGCGGATGCGACAATGTCCTTTTCCTCCTGAGCCTTTTGTGGCTTCTCCTTCTAGCAGAGTGTTGGGAAGATTTATTCCTCCCTCCTTTCAGCAGAATAGTGTTTCTTCCTCCTTGGAAGATGTGATTTCATTATTTGGGACAGTGTTTGATGACCTTTGGAAATTTCTGATTTGGTGGTTGTTCCCCACAGAGTTCCATGATCCCCTCTGATGATTTCCCCAGTAGAGTGTTTCCATGGCGGATTTTTGATGATCTTTGCCTCCAGTTGGAATGTTTTTCTCATTCCCCTGCGGAGATCTTTGTTATCCTGGCTTTCTCTTTTGAGATGTAGTACCGGATGTTTGTACTTGTTCGATGGACTTGTTGGTGTTAGAGATACCTGTTTGTCAGCATTCATCATATATAAAACTACGCATGTGTGCATATAATTTTTAGGCATTCAAATATTCATATCGCATCCTTTGCCATATATCTTTGTTTGCGATCCCCTGCTAGTTGGTAATACATTTCCCCGAGCAGATGTCGGTGTCTGAACTCCCCCATATAGAGTCAGCCCCTTAAGCAAAAAGTATTTATCTTTCCTTCCATATTCCCCACCGAGTCATATCCTCGTGGATGATGATTATTTCTGTTTCCACCCAACACATATATTGGGATGGGAGTCCCCATTGAGTTATATCCTCACTGGGACGAGTCTTGATTCAGCTTGCCTCTTTAGTTTGATCCTAGATTGGTTTCATTATGACTGTTTCTTGCGCTTCTCTGCGGTATAAATGAATAATTGCTCAGTAATCAGTAATCATTCATCTTATCTCCGGCGGAGTCTGTGGTTTTCTACCCTTATACCGGTAGTTGTAAACCCTATTTCATCCCCTTGCAGAGTTAACCTCTTTTTTCATCCTAATCGATGACGGTTACCTTTCCGTGGTTTTCTACCCGGTATCCGGTAGACGTAATCCCCTCTTTGACGACTATCATTATCCAATATTCGGTATTGATAAGTCCTTCACCCCCGGTGATATATCTCTTGGATGATTGCTCTTATCAAGCAGTTTATCCCCAGCAAGTCATCTTTCATTTACCGATTGTTGGTAATGATTGTTGCTCCCCTTGAATGGTCATCATTATATACCTAGTTTCGGTATCCCGATGCCTTTCTTTGACGGCCGACTTATCCTTTATTAACCCTGTAACCGGTTGTGGATAATCTTCCATGCGAGTATATTATCTACGTTCTGACGGTAATAGATAATATATCTCATGCACTCTTTGGTCGAAGCCTTTTGTTCTTCCCCAGTTGAGTAAGATTCATATCCCTTTTTGGAATCGAATGTCCATCCTATAATCGAGTTTGCTTTTAGCCCTCTTTCGGATGATGAGTGTCATACCCCAAAATTTGCCCATTAATCTTGCAAAACATTTCTCGAAGCACTCCAACTTATTCTGCAAGGCACTGACCTTAAAGGAACAAAAGCCCAGCTCACAACAGGCCCAATCCAGAAAAAGGCCCAAACTAGCTCGCTCGCTAGGCGAGCAACTCCTTCGCCTAGCGAATCTTGCGAATACCAGAATTATTGGGCTTCATTCTGAACCCATTAGGTCACAAATGGCCTGCTCGCTAGGCGAGCAAATCCTTCGCCTAGCGAACCCTTCGCTACAACGCTCGCCTAGCGAAGCTTGCGATATATCAGAATTTTTGGGCTTCATTCTGAGCCCATTAGGTCACCACAATCACTATAAATACCGAAACTTCAGTCACGAAAAGGGAGAACGGAAAAAACGGAGGACGAAAACAGGCGAAGACGAACAGAAACCCTGGCATAGAAACCCTGGAGACCAACTCAGAGAATTCCGAGTAAAGAAACCCTGAAGGCCGCTCATCCGCACCAAGGTTGCCTCCGCCCAATTCGACCCGATTTGCCAATCCAAAGCTACAATTCCATTGCAAACAGGTTTGCGCATCACTACTGTTTTATGCTTTTAATCGGTAATCGCTACATACATAAGGCATCATGATTAAATTTTCGGATATGTAATTTGATTTCACATGTGAATCTAAGTATGCCTGAATATCCTGAATGTTTGTCCATGCTATTCCTGTAATTAAATGCCATAAAGTTCAGGGTGCCGGAGATCATGCTGCTATCAAACTCAAAACCCGTAGCAGCTCGTTAGCACATCGCTAAGCGAGCCTGTAGCGAACACTCGCTAAGCCTTCGCTAGGCGAAGCAGGAGCGAACGGGACAGTGGCTGTTTTGTTTCTTTTCTGTTCTGCCTTATGTTTATCTAATCAAGATTTATTATAATTCTGCATCATTTGGCCTGACTTTATGACTGTTGTTTTTATGTTGTGGTGCAATTTTCAATTGTACTTTATCTCGATGTTCTAACCCGTGTGCTGAATTGTGTAAAGGCTTATATTCCCGAGGAAACGGTCGGCTAAGTATTCCACTTTATTTGTGGGATACCCTTATGGAGATGGATTCTGAATTATTTAATTTTAATGTGGAGATACATCCTAAATTATCTAGCTGATTTTAATGTATTGATTTCATCGATTTTAATGTGGACCTAATTACTTAATCGATTACGGCTATCTAATTAATTGTAAAACTTTGCCTTTAAATATGCGATCTTGGACCTCTCTTTGTTACCCTACGATATTACGGTATTATGGTCATGTCCCGCGAATGTGGGGATGCACTTAGCAAAGACCCTTCGGTTAAATCATTATAGTCCCTCGAATGTTGCCTTTGTCCCTCGATGACCCTTCGGTGTAGCCTACGGTTGAATGATGATAGTCCCTTCGAATGCTAAGGTATCCTTACAACCGTTGCTTTCGATGACCAATCGATGACCCTACGATGACCCTTTTACATCCAAAGGATAAAACTACTTACTTCTCAATAGTAAGGACAGTTTTACCCTCATAAGGATAGGAAATGCCCATAAAGACCTTGGGTAGGTATAACTCCTAAATGCTTGCTCACAACTAAAACTACTTTTCACACCTCACACTTTTCAAAACCTCCATTAGAAAATCACCACTTGGCATACATTCGTACTAGAATCATTGTCAAGTTATATTTTTCTAAATAACTTTCAAAACTAAACGAGATAACCACTTTGTATACGTTCATACAAGAATCATTACAAAGTTAAATTCTCTTTTCAAAACATTTTCTAAACAGCTCTCACACACTTTTTCAGACAAGAAAAACATAAGTGATCAAGCAATTAAGAGCCCATGGATAACCATGGATACAAAGGGTGCTAACACCTTCCCTTTGTATAATGTACCTCCCGAACCCAAAATCTAAATTAAGGTCTTTCCTGTTCTTTTCCGCCTTTCCTTATTGGATGAAAGAAAAGTCGGTGGCGACTCTTGCTAACCGCGACATTTGCTTTCCAAAGCAAAAACACACAAAGTCAGTTCACCGTATGACAATGAGTGTCTTGGGAATATTCCCCAATTCACGTTTTGGTTTGTCACCTATTATATGCCCAGTAACCGGTATCCTTGGTGTTCCTTCCTTTTGCTCCCTATTATGACCTTGTGTCCCCCTGCGGAGTCAGTTTTTCCTGAGCCAAAGGTTACCTTTTTAGGTATACCTCAGATGATTTCGGACATTTGATATCTCTCACCCTTGTACTGGTCTTAGATATTCATTCTTCCCAAGCTTGATGTTCTCTCACTTTTATACTGGTGTTCAGATCGCATGTCTCCTTAAGCTTTAATACCCAGTAACCGGTAATACCTCATTTGTTATCTCCCCACCTGAGTCCGGATTTTATCCGAAGTATCCGTTATGGATAATTTTTGTTGTATTAGCATTATTCCCCAATACATGCATCTTCGAGTCAGCTCGAGCCTCTCCATGGAATTTACTCCTTTTGGAATTCTGCTCCCCAAGCTTTGAGTCGTGCCCTGCTCACGCAATGTATTCCTTTCTTATCCCCATGAGAGTCCCAGAGTCTCTGTCCCATGGAGTAAATTACTCATATGGATTATCAGTTTCCCCTGATTTCTTTTCCTTCTTTCTGGACACATATCTCCACAGAGTGTTACCTTTTGCATACATACATTTGCATCATGAGGTCTCTTAGGGACCAAAATTCGTCTCTCTGTTATTATTTAAGCCCATTCTACCTCGTCGAGACGAAGATTTTAACCTTCACTTCTCCGGCTAGAATGACCTTAAATAGGGGCATCTGTAAGACCCTAATTTTGTCCCTAAGATCCCTCATGGCATCATAACATTGCATTTGCATTGCCTCAAGGATCATAAGCATCTTGGTTCCCCTTACCTTTGGGTGGGACCTCTTGTGAGTGGTTTGAGATCACCAAGCATGCTTGAATTGTATATTATTGCTTTTCTTATTTTGTTTACTAACCAAAAGCACAAAAATATGTCACTAACATTTCTTGTTTGTAGCTTGAGCAATCACAAAGTCAAGAGCTTCAAGAAGATCCTTAGTACAAAGATATGGCCAAGAGAAGATGATAGCAAACATGGCAATGGTTCCCAAAGCTCTCATCCATCAAATATGCCTACCTAGCATCTCAATTCATCATTTTTTATCAAATCAAGTCCAAGAGTTTGAGGTTTGTTTCCAAAGGAAACCCTAAGTCATCTGTGTACCACAATGCCTTGCTCTTGAAGCAACCTCAGCCCATGATCAAATACAATCAAGGGAAGTTCTTTAAATCATCATTTCATGCATATTTGAACTTATTTGAGTGTCCTCAATCATCAATTTATCAAGATATGAGTTGTAGACTTGAGAAGTTGATCAGTCAATTCATCTGACTATTTTGAAATGTACTGAGACCTAACTTTTTATGTGTTGGTAAAAGGGAGATGATCCCAAAAGAAAATATGTTCTTAAGGACAATATGAACAACTTTCATGTTCATCAAAAATTTATTTGAAGCTTGGAAGGTCATCTCCCATCCCAAGACATTATAGGTCATTTTGACTGAAACCCTAATTTTAGGTCAACTTCCCAAGAACATAACTCATTCATTTTTTATGATTTTGAGGTGGGATCAAATGCATTGGAAAGCTTAAGATGTCTACTTCAAATGTTATGTTGAACAAAATTTCAAAATATCAAAGTAAGTACATGTGATAATGCAAAACATTATAGGTCACTTTGGACCAAATGTATTGAAAGTCAAAAAAGTCCAACTTCAAGCGCCCATAACTCTTTCATCAAAAATCCAAATGATGCAAAATTTAAGTCCATTTTGATTTTCCTGAAAAGATCTACAACTTTGATGTTAGAGGTTTTTTCATTTGGGGTTGGAATCATCAAAACAGAGGGGCTTGAACATTGGCCAAATTTGGAAACCTTGCCTTTGCATGTTTTGCACCTTACACTTTAAACTCAAAATTCACTAATTTCCACACTCCAAATGGATTTTTTCCCAAAATAACATTTGTTCCTTACATCAAGACCTTTCCAACCATTACTCACATGCTCATGTTTGGATTTGGCAAATGGCATTTTCGAAGAGGAGAAGTTTTAGGCATAATTGTGCATAACATGTTGGAACTCATTACACAAGCTTGTGCATTGCCAATTACACGTCCATTTCAGCTCAATTACACTTCAGATTGCATTTGGCATTGGATTTGGGCCTTCTACATGATCATGCAAACCCATGCAATGAATATCCATTTGCCATGCACACGGATTTGATCACACTTGCATTGCCTCTCCTTCTATAAATACAGACATCATTCCATTCAATTTTCATCCATGAATCAACCTGAAATGCTGCTGAATTGAAAACCAGACCTCTCACCAAAGGAACTATTTCATTTTCATTCAAATTTCTCAGATCTGAAATTCAACTAAATCTGGTTTAATTTCTAGATCTAAAGTTCCTAGACCTCTCTCTCATAGTCCATTGTACTTCTGTTTGGCCAAAGGAAGCAAGGAAGCAAGCTCAGATCACCACAATTCAAAGGTTCTCTCCAACTGGTTTTTTCTTCAAAACTCACTATTTATTGATCTATTTGCTTGGATATTGTGTTGGCTGAAGTCCTCCTCATGGAGGCAATTGTTTTGAGTGCTCAATTGTTGAAATCCATGAAGTTCATGATGAACACCATCAAGTTTCAACCTCTGATTTCTCTCACTATGGAGATCTATAGTAGAAATGGATGGTACAGGGGTGATGTACATCACCCCAGCTTTAATTTGGTACCTAGATCGTAGATTTTGGTTGAGTTTGGAGGACCTGCAACTCTGGTCGGAGCTTGAGTGCTCGCCGGAGAAGACGGTGGCGCTGGCCACCGTCCACCATGCCAGATTCAATCTGGATCCTTGGATGCACATCCCACGTTTTAATCTCAGCCATGCATTTTTTTTACTTTCAATAATGCCACATGTTTCGCATTGACCAAGGCGTATGGTGGAAGCGCGCGTCTGGAGCGTTTGATCAGCCACGTCAATTAATGAGGCTTGATCAAACGCTCCTGGTTTTTTTGAATTTTCTATTTTCTGATTTAAGTTCTTTTATTTCCTTTATTTTCAAAAATCCATATCTTCTTCATTTTAAATCCAAAAAATATGGGACCAATTGCATTCTTCTCCAAATAATTTCTAGTTTCTAATTTTGATTTTTAATAATTTTTATTTTGTCATTTGATATTTTTTGTGAATTTTCTCTTTTCTGGTTATTTTTAATTCATTTTAAATAGTTTTTGATATTCAAAAAATACAAAAATATTTTCCTAACCTATTTGAATGATGATGGATCTATGAAAAATATTCTCATCAATTTTTTAATTGATTTGAGATTTATTTGAGATTTTAGTTCAATTAGGTTATTTTTATTCATTTTTAATTGATTAAAAATAGTTTCTGACTTTTAAAAATGCTGAAATTTTTTGTCAAACCTTGTTTGACCTTGTTGAACTTGGGATAAATCACTTGGACCTTTCAAGGTTGATTTGAAGTGATTTTGAAGTTTGACCTTTCTTTTATTTTTAATTCAAGTTTATTTTAATATTAAAAATGCCAAAAATATTTTGATTATTATTTGACCTCCAATCTTCATCCCACTTCTGGTTTCTCATGGTTTGACTTTGACTTTCAATGTCATTTGGTCAACACATATGGATTGGTACATTTTATTTCACCTTATGCACTTTATTCTTTCCATTTCCTTTTCCATTATTCATCTCTTTCTTCTTCTTCTTTTTCTTTTTGATCAATGAGTTGAAGGTTGATAAGTTAGCATTGATTATGGAGACTTAATCTTCCTTGATTCAAATCTTATTCATCTTGATCAATTGATCAAGTGAATGGCTTTGCATTAAGGATAGGTTGTTTCCTAAATCATGCAAAAGACTTAAACCAATACAAGATCAATTCTCTTTTTCTTTTTGGCATGTCAAGTTGTTGGAACTTGGTTCACTAATCAAGACTTCTAACTTATGTTGTTGCCTACATTATTATTGACCGACCTCAGATAGTTGTGACTTCTACATAAGTCCAATTACGATTACTTAACATAGCGCTAAATTTGCCTTATGGCACACTAGCTACCAACACTAACTATTAACCATTAACATTTACTTTTTACACTTTACTTTTATGCAATTTATTATTCTTGTACATATTATCCATTTGTTTTTTATTTTGCTCACTTCAGCACATGTTTATGCTAATGCCATTTGCCTTTTGCTCACTTGAGCACATAATTGTGTATATACTGTTGTGTTTGTGTTTTGTTTGATTGTTGTGAACCAAATGCAAAGAATTGGACAAAATAGACTTAGATCTTAGGACTTTACCCAAGCTAATGGAGTTTGAAGAGCAACTAGGCCTCATGCCTTTAGAATGCTTAAATGTCAAAGACCAACTAGGCCTCATGCCTTTAGAGTGCTTAAAGCTTGAAGATGAACATTGAAAGGACCATATTCTAATCTCCTTCTTGTCCATTCTTTGATTTGTAAATAGAACCTTTTGATGTGTGTGTTTCTTTGTGCTAGGGATTCCAACTTGATCCAAATTGGGGAACCATTGCCATGTGCTTCTAAGAGAGAGAGATTCAAGATACATTGAGGAACCTTCCAAGAGTTCATTTGATTGTTGATTGCTTGAGTTTATGCTTATGTGATTGCTTATTCCAAAGGATGAGAGCAACTTGGATCATCCATATGATCTCAAGAGAGGAACTCCTTTTGTGGTTTTGTTTCTTATCCCTCACCTTTTGCTTTGCTTAGGATCTTAGCCATTCTTCTTCTTCCCTCCACTCTAACCCAAGCCAAAGCTTTTGTGCAAACATTTAATACTTGTTTTCAACATTAGAAACCTAAGCCTTATGCTTTTGATTTTCAAACTTTCTTTTCTTAATACTCATTTTGAATTGAATCTCTAAGTCAACTTTGACCATATTTTGTACATACTTTTCATTGGTAAATATAACCCATTCAAATACTTTTGTGGTTTCAATGGCCACTCTCTTAATCAATTTTTTTATAACCTTTAGCTATTAGGTTTGAGTTATCCTTGAGGTAGATATAATACTCACCTATATCCTTAGTGATGGACAATGAGTCTCCCATGCTTATTATAGGGTTAACCCCTCCCTAGCATGTTGAAGTTATCCTCACATGGTGGATTTGTGGTTTTAGGTTGAGTTTTCTCCCTTGGATAACAAAAGACCTTAAGGCTTTTGGACCAATCAATTCACCAACTCTTTTTGAGATTTTTACCCCGAACTACGAGGTTTTGATCCTAATCTTTTTTAAGATGGTACGTAGGCAATGGGTTTATCCATCCAAACAAAAATGTAAATAACTTGTATATTCTCTTCTCATCTCTTCAATCATGTTTGCACAAACAAATTTTTGACAAAAAATAACAACCTTACAACAAGTATGAAAAGGGCTCCCTAGGAGTACCTAGGATGTTTTGGGTGCCTAACACCTTCCCATTGCATAACCAACCCCCTTACCCAGATCTCTGACTCTCTTTTACTAGTTTTTGATTCGATAAAACTTTTAGGTTTTTGTTCGCTTTCTAACCATTCCTTTGGATAAATAGAAGTGCGGTGGCGACTCGACTTGTATGACTTACCTTGGATTTAGTCAATATCTCTAATGGTAACGAATACCCCGCTACACCTAAAAAGTGGAAGAATCCAAGGTGCCTCGAGCAACCAAGCTAGCGAGACAGAATCCCTCAGCGATTCCCAAAAGGAAGAGGATGATGAAATAAATGCAGTCATGGCAGATGTTGGGTATCCTCACGATGCACCAGCCAGACCTTATGGTTCTTCACCTTCTCAGCAATCACCATTTCCAACACCACGGTATCCTTATAGGCAACCGGCAAGGCCTAGAGCACCATTCAAGCAACCATGGACTGTTCCTCATACAAATCAAAGATCTCGTGGTCAAGGATATCAGAATCAGCATCTGGACCAACATAGGCCTCGAAACAATCTGGAAAGAAGGAATGCTCCTCTCGATCCAATCCATATGTCATACAGTCAACTTTTGCCATGTCTGATTCAAAACTCGCTAGTGGAGCCCAAGTCTCTCAGGCCATTGTCAGAACCATACCCACCTGGATATGATCCTGATGTGCAATGTGGATATCATGCCGGATCAATAGGGCATTCAACTGAAAACTACAATGCTTTCAAGGCTAAAGTGCAACAATTGATCGACAAAAGGTACATATCATTTTCAGAAGGAAGCCTGTTGGTGCACGTAAACCTCTCGTTCGAATAAGTTCAAAGATTTCATAAAGTATCTCCTAATGCCAGTAGTTCAGACAGGAAGACATCCTCAACGCTGGCAATCGTTGGACTAATTTGTTTCTATTTTTGCATTTGCAGTTTCTTTGTTGTTAAAAGCTGCTTGTGTTTAAACATTGTTTGTTTTTAATGGTAACATTTGATGAAGTAATGATGCATGTTTTGAATTAATTATCTCGCATTCGCTCATTTTTTCTTCTCTTATATCAAAAAACAAAAAAAATACATCAGTGTTTCTCCCATTCACTTTTCTTTATCATAACTTTTGTTTTAGTAAAGATTTGAGGGAGGATGACAAAAACAAGATACCCATAATTGCCAACTATATGCTTTCGGATAAAATCCTATTGATGATGTACAGACATTGTTTCAAATTCCCAAACACTGGAGAAATAAGGAGTTAATCCCTAGTCAACCACTTTGAGCCTAGAAGTAGGTGTTTCTTTCGGATGAACAAACCCTTATGTTTAACCTGGGGAAGGGTAGTGTTCAGTTAATTTCACTACGCATTCAAATTTCAAGATGAAACATCCCGTTTGAGGATCAACCACATGATATTCTTCGCACACATCCTGAAGTGTAGAAGGAACCATGCAAAATTCGAAAGTTATGGCGTTTGTTCTTCAATGACCATTGACTTGGCAGTCACAAATTTTCTAAAAAAGGGAATCAATAAAAAGCCCGCTAAGTCGATACCCCAAAAGGAGACTTAGGCAAAAACCGGGGCAATCCCGATGGACTAAAGCTTCAAAAAGCGGTCCATGCAAAAGTTAGGGATCAAAACAAAAATCAAAGGAGGTCACGAAAACCCTCAACAAAATAAAAACAAGATTTAGTGACCACCATATCAAGAATCAAAGGGTCACCAATATCCATGAAGGGCAAAATAAAGTGACTGTCATTTCAAAAAGATCTTACACTGCTGAAATCTCATAAGAGTAAGTGTGTGTCGAATTAATTGAACGTAAGATTGGAGATCATCATGAAGAAGGGGTGGGTTAAAATAAACTTTGAGCCTTATATCCTTTTGTTTCAATAACCACGAACCAAGCCACGTTACAACCCTCAAAAGACCTAATTGAGGTAGGGTTATTTCCGAAAGCATATTACAGCAAAGTTGCATAAACTGACTCCTAAAGATTTGCTAATATTCAACATCAATGTAATTATTCTCGTTGTTCCTTTCACACTTTAAATTTCTAAATCATCATTACATTTGGACTCATGGTCCACTCGTCACATACTATCACGTCATTCCAATAAATGATTCTTTTTCAAAATTTACATGAATATCGCATTAAAATTACCATTTATAAGCGAACAATTTTAATTGCAATTCAGTACTCGACATCATTGAAATTTCAACAAAGAGCAACCAGTGGAACTTGATCATTCACCAGAATCAAGACTACCTCAGAACCTATGAATATGGGGCATGCCACTTAAACATCAAGTTGATCATAGGAAAACTACTCCAAGAATTGGTCAGTCTTAAACAGTCTCCAACATTTGTTAATAAATGTGCAAATCTTTTCAAGAATCAGTTGATCCAGAGCAAATAATCTCAGAATTCTATTAACTAGGGGTAGATCACCTAGAGGTTTTGGTGGCCAGGGGCAGACCCCTTCAATGTTCAGTTAGGGTGAGTTAAGTCGCTTCAACGCTCATACCGGGGCAAGCTACCTCAAGAGCACAGAAAAGTCAACCGCTTCAAGAGTCGGTTAACCAAGGATAAATCCTTTCATGGATCAAAATTCTAGGGCAATCCATCTCCAAATTACGGTACAATTGCTTTCAAAATCCTTTCGAGGTAAACATTTTGCATAGACCCATCACACTGGGGCAAGATGAGTCATACAGGAGCAAGTCATCTCCCTGACTTCAAGCTGTTCAAGCGAAAGCTTTTTCACACGTCATCAACTGTAGAGTTCAAGATGAGTGTCGGGGAATCACGTTATCACCCCATAAAACAACCTTTTGACAGACAAAAGCCTTTCTGCAAAAAAAACCCTTCTCTTCCAATACCCGCACAGGGGCATTTTGGAAACCTTCTAATCATTACATAAATCATCATCATGCATTAGTTATTTCACTTTGCTCTAGCATAAAGCCATGCATATCATATCATTTATCAGGCATAACCCCCCATAACATGAACCTGACATCAAAAAGCCTTGAAACCCAAAATCTGACACCAAAGCCCAACATCGCTTGGCCATTTCAAAGTCCAGTTCTCGTTTGGCAATTTAGTTCAAAGTCCAGTTCTCGTCTGGCAATTTATTTCAAAGTCCAGTTCCCGTCTGGCAACTTATTTCAAAAGCCCAGTTCCCGTCTGGCAACTTACTTTAAAAACCAATTCCCGTCTGGAAATTTATTTTAAAGCCCAGTTCCCATCTGACAATTTATTTCAAAGTCCAGTTCTCGTCTGGCAACTTATTCCAAAGTACAGTTCCCGTCTGGTAAACTATATCAAAAATCAGTTCTTGTACGACAAATCATTTGCCAAATACCAGTTCTCGCCTGGTAAATTATCTCTTAATACCAGTTCTCATCTGGTAGGTCACTCATTTCGATACCAGTTCTCATCTGGTAGTCAATTATTTTCACCAATTCTCATCTGGTAGCCTATTTTAAAAAAGTCAGTTCCCGTCTGACAAACAAAAACAAATTCAGTCCCGTCTGACATTTCAATTATTTTCACCAGTTCGCGTCTGGTAACATATTCTTCAAGTGATGTCCTCATCTGGCTGTTCAATCTCCTTCACCAGTTCTCATCTGGCAGTTCCCATTTAAAGTCCAACCTCATAGGCAATCAAGAATTAAACCCTACAAAAACATCCAATTACCCAGTTGCATTCCCACATGCATCACACGAATCATCCATACATGGTTTTCCTACCAAACAGAAAATTAAAAAAACACAGTCATATCAATCATCAGCATACTCATGCATAACACTCCCACAAAATGGGAATTTCAACAAAATAAAAATCATTCGCATTCCTACATGCACAACCAAATATCCCCAGTAATTGCATACTTGCATACATCACATGCATCATCCCATGCATGATATTCCCACCTAAAGTGGGACATCATAAAAAAATCAAACATGACAAATATCAAGATCCAGGTTCATTCATATGTACCCCAGACACCCTCCATCTAAATTCTATAAAGTTATTATCTTGCATATGCTCGTGGAATTATTTCTCAGCAAATCATTTTTCAACTTTATGATTAATAATGATATTCCCAGCATTTTTCTTTACAATCATTGCTCCCCAAACAGAGGTTGTTAGACTATGGCACGGATCTAGAAGGGGGGGTTGAATAGATCCCAGTTAAAAACTTGAGTCGGCGCTACCAATTTAAACGAAAAATTGGTTTTAAAAATGTTTTAGGTGCGGAAGCGACCGAGGAAAATTTAGTCTAAAAACGAACCGTTATTGGAAAACCGGATATGCGTTAAGCTAATGGATAAGAGATAAAACGAGATACAATTTGCTACACTAGTATCACAATCAATGATAGAGTTCACTTACTAGCAAGCCTAGTTCCAATGAACCAAAATACCAAATTGAAACTCAGTGCAAACTTAAGGCAACTTTGGCTTAGGCAATTTTACAAACACTTGGTGTGCATAAACACTCCAAGTGATATTTGAGTTGAGTAAGTAAGTCAATTTATCCTAGTACAATATGTTATTGTACTTAGTATTCCAACAGCTGTTTTAATCACTTACTCAACTTATATCAAAGTTTGGCAAAAATTGCTTAAACTAAAATCACTTAAATTTTAAGCTGAAAAACAGATTATGCAGAAAATTAAAGGAGACAGAGATTTGGTGAGGCAGTTCCCCCGCCGTCCTCGCTTCGGGGTACGTCTGCCCTCAATTCTAAAAATAGAATTGAGATGATTAATTAGATATCACCTGTGAGATTTATTCGTTTTTACAAGGAGTGCAAAGTATGTAAACAACAGAATTTCCAATATGTTGAATGATACTTCTTTTCCTTGCCCCTTGATTCAAGATGAATCAAGACCTTTGATTGTTGATGCTTGACCTCCGTTTCCTGCCACTTGTTGATGAACCTTCCGTTCTTCAACCCCTTGGCCCGGCTGATCACGAACACGAACGAATCAAACCCGGATTCTTCACTACTCAAACACCGACTCCGCTACTAAACTGATGAAGACTTTCTCTTATCAGTTACCTTCGCTCAGCTGAAAGATAATGAAGCAACCCGTCCAAAAACCCCCAAACACAAACCGGTATTGGAGGATAAAACCCTAATGGTTTTATTCAAGAAAGAACCTGCCAAGACTTCAACTCGAACCCGATTCTTCAATCGCTACCTCGAACCTTATCACCTTCAAACTATCACAAATCGCATCAAAAGTTATTGTGTGCAGTTGATGTATTGTGGACTGTTGAAGATGAAGATGATGAATCTTTGACAACTATTTCACTCTTTCTTGTTTCCTTGAACACTTGTACTCAAAAATAGCAAATGTTGGTTAATAGAAGTGTTTTGACTTCTATTTATAGTAACAGACAAAACCAAACAAACATAACAGAAATTTAAACTTTGAAATAACTCAGAAAGCTGAGTTTGCGCGCGAACGGTCGACCATAGGGTCGGCGTGCGCTGACCCGTGGGGCACGCGCCGACTGCATGCGTCGACGCAGGGATTTTTGCGCCGACCCGTGAGTTAAGCGTCGACCCTATGCGTCGACGCAAGGGGTTTTTGCGCTGACTCCCTCCAGTTTGGGCAGAGCCTTTGCGCCGACCCGTGAGCTTTGAGCTGACCCCTATGGTCGACTCAAAGCCTTCAAATCTGCAAAAAAGCTGTGATTAGTGATTTTCATGTATTTGGTCATGATCACACTTTGTCTATATGTTTTTGATGATTATAGTAGCTTTAGGATAACGTGAAAAAGGATATGGTGGGTAATGTGTTGCATTTGTTCGTAGACGTGTTGTCATCATCGAAACTTGATATCGTATGTTGTATGACACTTTGTCTTTACAGAGGTTACCCTAAAAAGTCTCTTATGAGCTTTTCCCCTGCAGAGCATTTCCAGTATGTCTCCCTCAAAAGGAGTCTTTTCTTAAAGTTCCCCCAACAGACGAATATTCGAGATACTGCTTCATTTATCTGAAGAATCTTATCTCTCTGTTTGAGATACTACTTCATCAATTTGAAGAATCTCATTTGTTTTCTAGAGATACTTCTCTAAGTATCCTCTGAGAGTCTTAGATTCAATTAAGGTATCATTCCCTTGTTCGAAATATTTTAATTCTATCATATAAGATGCTGCTTCAACTCGATACAAGAGAGTCTCACTTTTACTGTTTGAGATACTGCTTCATCAATATGAAGAGTCTCATTTTCAGATTTTTTTAGAGATACTGCTCTAATATCCTCGGAGAGTCTTAAATTCAATTAAGGTATCTTTCCCTTGCTGGAACATCTTAATTCTATCATATAAGATGCTGCTTCGACTCGATACAGAGAATCTCATTTTTACTATTTGAGATGCTGCTTCATCAATATGAAGAGTCTCATTTTCATATTTTTCTAGAGATACTGCTCTAATATCTTCGGAGAGTCTTAGATTCAATTAAGGTATCTTTCCCTTGCTGGAACATCTTAATTCTATCATATAAGATGCTGCTTCGACTCGATATAGAGAATCTCATTTTTACTGTTTGAGATGTTGCTTCATCAATATGAAGAGTCTCATTTTCAGATTTTTCTAGAGATACTGCTCTAATATCCTCGGAGAGTCTTAGATTCAATTAAGATATCTTTCCCTTGCTGGAATATCTTAATTCTATCAGATAAGATGCTGCTTCGACTCGATACATAGAATCTCATTTTTACTGTTTAAGATGCTGCTTCATCAATATGAAGAGTCTCATTTTAGATTTTTTTAGAGATACTGCTCTAAGTGTCCTCGAAGAGTCTTAGATTCAATTAAGGTATATTTCCCTTACTAGAACACCTTAATTCTATCAGATAAGATGCTGCTTCGACCCGATATAGAGAATCTCATTCTTACTATTTGAGATGCTGCTTCATCAATATGAAGAGTCTCATTTCAGATTTTTTTAGAGATATTGCTCTAATATCCTCGGAGAGTTTTAGATTCGATTAAGGTATCTTTCCCTTGCTGGAATATCTTAATTCTATCAGATAAGATGTTGTTTCGACTCGATACAGAGAATCTCACTTTTACTATTTGAGATACTACTTCATTTATCCGGAGAATCTCATTTGTCTATTTGAGATGCTATTTCATTCGTTTGAAGAATCTCATTTGTTTTCAAGATACTGCTCTAGTATCCTCGAAGAATCTTAGATACGATTGAGGTATCATTCCCTTGCTTATGTAAGAAACTGCTCCGTTGATCCCTAGAGAATATTATGTTTTCTGTTCAAGACAATGTTCTGCTAATTTTCAAAAAAAAGTCTTAGATACCGTTGAGGTATCATTCTATTGTTGGAATATCTTGATCATGGCATCCAAGATTTTGTTCTGATGATTCCCAGAGCGTCTCGACTGTTTCATTTACCTTCTAATAAAAACCTTTTCTTACTGTATTTCTCACTGCATTTTTGTTTCTGCATTTCTTCCTTGCATTTCCTAGGATAAAATTTGGGTCTTTTCGTATTTAATTACCTTCCACTACGAATGTATGAAGACTGTTGTCATTCTTACCTTCTAGTTCAAGATAATGAAATAGGGGCAGCTGTCATACCCCAATTTTGTCTGGGCATATTTAAATTTTTGTAAAATCGATTTCATCTTTAATTTGCATTATATGCACAACATGACATGCATTCAATCATGAATAATAACTAAAATATTAATCAGAATAAATTTATTGAAAATACAGACAAATCGGTTGAATCATTTTCTCAAGTACGGACAAAATCAGCGGATAAAAAGTTTTGAAATTAAAATTGCGGACGCCAGTATTATTAATCTACGGTTCATGTAGTTTAACCTGGTGTGCTCGTTGTATTTTTCAGCAGCTATTTCAGTTGCGTTTTGACCCGCCTGAGCCTTTTAACCGGTGCAAACTTATTTCAGAATTTGAAGAAACATTGTATTTTTTCAATAAGTATATTTTGTGTTAATCATTTTAGTGTGTCTGATTTAATTTTTTGAGCAAATTTTCATCTGACTCCTATTTTATAATCGGTCATTTTATTTCTTTGTTCTAGTATCCAAATTAGAGTTTGTTTTATTATTATTATTATTTAAATAAAATTACTGTTTAGGAATTTTTAATAAATATTTTAGCATTGGAGTCCTATCTTTTTTTTGATAGCCGGTGCACCTCCAACGGTAAAATCCAACTTGCATATCTCTCCCTCCACGTGTTTCCCTCTCACCTATTACTACCACCCACACACGTTTTCTTCACCCCTGGCTCTCTCTCCAATTTCATTCAGTACTCACCTCACTCATCCCTCACGTCTCTCTCTCATCTCTCTACTAAAAAGAAAACAGAAAGATAAAGAAAAGGAGGAATCACTGTTCCTCTTCTTCGATCCCTCACACACACCGCCGCGTACCCTTCTTCTTCCCCAAACGACTCCACCGCCTTTATCCTCATCAACACCACAAAATCCACCAAACCTCCATTTGCTCCGTGATTCTCTGCCGGAACAACCACTCGCTCACCTCACCACCCATGTCATAATAGCAACCTTCTTCAATCCATGGCTATCGTCTACCACCATAAACTCACCGCGTCAATATCTACCTCACTAAAACCACCGTAAATCTATAGCCACCATAACTATCTTCTTCAACTTCTCCGTTCGCGCCGGCAACAATGGTTTCACATCTCCAAGCCACGACACTTCATCCTTCGTCCAAACCGCTACCGTGCCGATAACAAATAGCCAAACTCGCACCTCATTCACCTCATACGAGAAACCTTGAACACCACATGAGACACCTTGCTGCAACTGTAATCTCAGGTGAGTTCTCCATTACACAATAACAAATTTAAATGCAACAGTAGTAAAGCTCAGACGATAATGTTTCGGTTCAGCTTTTTGCATACTGTTGTAATTTATCTAGCCATTTTCCTTGAGCTTGATGCTTTTTGTTTCATTGCATTGATCCTTGTGGTTTCTTTATGGCTGTATATTTTGTTTGTAGTTATTTATGGTGATGTTTTTACATGGATATTAAATCGTTTCATGTCTGTATCATCATCTGTGCATCCAGTGTCCATAGAGGTTTTCGTTTGCATTTATCATGAAATGAACTATGCACATATATTTATATTAGACCCTCATTTTCAAAATGCCATTTACCAATCCATACTTGAGAATGTCAAATATTAAATGTTGGATTGAAGTTTCCATTTGGATCATTTCCATTTCGTTAACAAACAATGCATTGTTTCCTGGTTTTTCATAATATGCAATTTTATGTTTTCAACTTTAAACTCTAATATGATAAGAGTGGACCAAGTATTCAAATTACATGTTATTCTGAGAACCTTAATTTGATCTACTAGCTTTGTTTTCTTCATTATTGCTTATCACTAGTTTATTTAATATACATTAAAACACTTCAAGGCATGTTTAAGGTATGCGTGGCCTTGGGCCAGTATTTTATATATTGATGTCCATTTGTGATTGATTGCACCCCTTTTGTTGCTTTATTTTTTTTTGTTTTTTATTCCATTAAATAAATAAATTAATTAACTAAAGTTTGTTTAATTAGTAAATTTTTTAGTTAATTTTAATTAACATGATTATTTGATTACATTAATTTTTAATCAAATAATTTTGATAATTATTTTTAAATTAGCCTAATTAATCAAGTTAATCAAATTTTAATCGATTAATTTTATTGGATATTGATCAACTTAGTCCACTATCCTAAGTACAAACTTCCAAACCCCGATTAAATCAAAACACTTTCAAAATAAGCTAAATGAAAAGGGAGTCGACTTTGAGTTTTCAACTTCACTCCTCAATTGGACGAATACGAGTTTTCTTACTCGGCTAGTCGAACAATTGTCATTTCTCCACAAACATACAACTTAATCAAACCACTTTCATAACAAATTATGCGAAAAGGGAGATGGTCTTGAGTCTTCGATTCCTCTCTTCAAATGCTTGGATATGGGTCGTCTCACTCAGCCATTCAAGTACTTGTCGTTTATTCTAAAACACATCAACTACACGTAAACCTTATTTTCATAATCACTTAGATGAAAAAGAAAGTGGTCTAGAGTCTTCTATTCCCTTTCCCGACTATCAGGATACGAGTTGTCTTACTCGATTATCCGAGTATTCGTCATCCGTCCAAAACACCTTAACTATTATCAAATCCTTTTACAATTAAGGATGAAACAGAAAGCGGTCTAGAGTCTTTTATTCCCTTTCCCGACTGTTAGGATACGAGTTGTCTTACCCGACTATCCAAGTAATCATCATCCAACCAAAAACATCTCAACCAATCAAACAAAACACCCAACATTCAACTTGTCACCTCCGTGTAGCATAAACTCTTTTCATAAAGAACACTATTTAATCCTTTCTGATGCGCACAACAAACTAATGCTTAAGCCTCCGCCGAGAGTAGACAAGTCAACGTTTAGCCTTTAGGATGCGATCTAAATAGTTGTTCATTTAAAAAACACCAACCAACCGTAGTCCCCAAACTACGAATGCTCTGATTTCCTTATTATACCATAAGGATACGTAGGCAAGAGATTGTTGTATCTTCGCGAGCACACTAATAAAAAACCTCCCTTTTCCCTTTTCTGAGGTTCTCATCCATTTCTATTTTTAATAATTGTATAACCCAAAGATAACAAACAAACATAAATTAACATAGGAAACACACATTAGAACTAAAAGGTTCCCGTTGAGTACAACGGACGTAAGGGGTGCTAATACCTTCCCCTTACGTAATCCACTCCCGAACCCGAATATGGTTGCGATGACCATTATTCCATTTCCTAAAGGTTTTATCGATATTTTCCTATCCCTTCATTGGGATAAATTAAGTTCGGTGGCGACTCTGTTCGAACAACATTTTTCCACGACCATCGCGAGGAATCGTATTTTTCGAGATACGACAGTGTGACATGTCCTAAACCTGGTACCGTGACATTGCATACAACATATGTTATTTGCTTACTATTATTGTTGTGTGAAGTCCTGACATTAGTGTCGTGACATCGCATACGACATATGATATTTGCATACCAAAATTTCCATCTCGAAATATTTTCTTGATCCCTCTGAGCCAACTTACACACCATTAGGATCACGCCGACCCTTGAAAGTCGGCAGGTTATTTCTTTGAAACATTCTCAAAGCACGAAATTCATTATTCTTTTTAGCATTCTAATTGTTCTGATGATTATGAGCTATTTCTTGAGCCAACGACTCCAAGGCTTCAGCAATCTCATTATCGTTCCTTCATCCAGTGATAACTCTTGTTATTCCAACAAACAAACAAACAAACAAACGTCAAAATAAACAAAGTATCGATAATGCTCACATACACTTATCACATACAAGAGAACAACCATCATGCAAAGCCTGGACGGACCAGCGGCCTGCTTTGATACCACTATGTAACACCCTAAAACCCCATACTTATTATTATAAACTCAAGCATATAAAAACACACATTTGCACTTAGGATGTTACTCGACATCAAACACATATGCTCTGTAACACTTATAATTTAAAAAGTTATAACATCAAATACTTGTCATCGCATGTTAACCTTAACTTAGGGTATCATCACAGTAAAATTATTAAATAAGCATGTTACTAAATTCATTTCAATCTCATAAAGTACTTTTCATGAAATCAAACAATGCAATAAAAATATTCATAAATCAACATAAGCATGAAAACATTGAGAGTGTATCATCTAAATCTCATTAACAAAACATAAACAACAAAAAATAGCATTTGCACTCCCAGTGTTACATATTAGAGCAACATAATTCTAAGAACACAAAAACAAAATGAAAGAAGAACAACCTCACGCCATCATTCCACTCTAAGCATCTACTCAACTACCTGCTTGTTTGTACCCTGAAGAGGAGCACATACCCCAATAACAACAAAAGGGTGAGAAATAAAATTAATAAAGTAAGTGGTACATACTGCAAGGTAGACTATCAACACATATACATGCTTTATAATAATTGCATCACAACATCTCACGAACACATTCACACGTCAAATCTCAACAATAACATACAAAGCATCATCATGCATACAACTCATTTATACAATGCAACTCGATAATACAATTCGATTCATATACATGTGGTACCATATCATCAAAAGGTTCCTTAGTGAACCAGGTTCACCCTACTCGAACCCCGAATCCACCCTGCTCGGATTCGAGACAAGTCACCAATCCACCCTGCTCGGATTGCAACTTGCCTTTTTCATCAATAATGACGACATCAAGAATTCATGTTAAAACACATCAATGCAACAACAACACAATGTTTAAAGTCCCATTCTGACAATAAATAAAGCATACATTGACCCAACAATAATAGTCCTCCCCACTCGAATATTATTCACCAATCACATTATTAACATCAATATTATTCTTAACATCCTAACACAACAACATCACAATCATCATCATCATCGTCATCATCATCATCATCATCGTCATCATCATCATCATCATCATCGTACACAATAACATCATAATCATCATAATCATCATCAACATCATACATAAAAACATCATAATCATCATCAACATTATACACAACAACATCATAATCATCATTAACATCATAACAACATCATCAACTATCATGCTCACACAATAACATATACTTATCACAACTTACAACATCATCAACATTCAACATTTACATTGTTAACTAATTATATTTAATATTATCAAACATCATAACATCATCACAAAATAACATCAACAAATACACATAATTCTCATAAATTATTCATGTCAACACGATACATTCAGCCCCTGAAACTAATTCCATTTTATGGTAAATTGTGTTAGCTTTTCAACGCTTCGAACCACATCTTATTTGGGCTTACAAATAAAAGTTATGGCCAAAATAACCGACAAAAAAAGTGAGATCCAATTGATTACTCTCATGAGGCCAATTGATTGGTCTTTGTTATGTAACAGTTTCTTATTTTTATTATAATAAGTATTAATAATTAAAAAAACCAATTTAATGTGGTCCACAGTTTTGGGATTTTGGTTCTGAAAAGGGTATGATTTATTTTGGTTTTAATGTAAATTGATATGATCATTTAATTGGGTGGTAATGAGTTTTAATGGCTTTATATTATTGATGGTAGAATCAAGCCTATAAATAGTCTTTGGTCCCCAAAGCTTTCTCTCATTGCAAAAGAAATACACCATCTATATTGAGAGAGCAAGAGCTTGGAAGAATCAAAGGCAGTGTACTCACAACACTGCAACAATGGCTGGAGGTAAAACCTCTAATTCTATTTTTGCATATTATTTTATTGATCTTGTTGTTCTTTTGTTATCAGGAACATATGACCAATATATATATTAATCTAACATTTGGTATCAGAGCCTCTACTGCCTCTGCCTTATTTTCGAATGGTTCTTCCATATTCGGTATTTTTTTGTGATTTAATTTTGAGTTTTGAATTTTAGAATATTATGTTTCAAAATATATCAAAAGATTAAATAATTTACTTTCTAAATTTTTTTGATCCATTACATTCATGAATGTTAATGGTGAGCTGCTTTGTTAAACATGTATTTTGATTTTGTTCATATCCATATGATTTCATTTTTACTGATCATTATGCCTTATTATTTAATCTTTGAATTAAATTTGTGCATAAATTAAAATTGATTTATAATGTTATTATTTTGTTAAGCAATTGTATAAGAGATCTTATTTATTTAATTATATTCTCTCATATAATTGAGTTACTATGTCTAGTGATCGTTATAATTTTGATTAATTTGGATTAGCCACAACATCCTTAAACTAATTGAGATTATTTTTTTAAAGTTTTGAGATCACATAAATTATTAGACATAAAATTGTAATTCATTATACGTAGTATAATGAATTTTATCCTACAGGATTTTTTTATTATATTTGTATGATTAATTGGGATAAAATGTTAAAATATTTCAATAACTTGCCCACAGGAATTACGAATTGGTACATAATTTAATAGTTTTATCATAAAGTATTAATTTTGGATAGAAAAACAAAATTATATTATGCACGTAAAGTGTGAGGTTTGAAAAATCTATCGCAATTTTTTTAAAATCTTATTACATTAAAATTTAGCTCACACGTAATTTTTATGTTGCAAGATTTATTTTATGGTATGTTTATATTGATAATACATACAATTTGGATAATATTTATGCCTCAAATTTTGACATCAATTTTGTTTATCTTTTTAGCTTCTCAACCTGCTAATTTTTTTGATATCCGATGTGATATTCCCGAGCTCAGAGGAGATAACTATAAGGTGTGGAAGGAAAGAATTCTCCTCCATCTAGGATGGATGGACATAGATTATGCTATTAGGAAAGACGAACCACCTACAATTACAAATGAAAGTACTCCAGCTGCAATTGCACTATATGAGCGGTGGGAGAGATCCAACCGGATCAGTGTGATGTTCATTAAGGCTAAGGTCACAAGTGGAATACGTGGTTCTGCCGATCAGCATGAGAATGTTTGTGATTTGCTGAAAGCCATTGGCGATCAGTTCGTCACTTCTGAAAAGGCTTTGGCAAGCACGTTAATTATGAAATTTTCTTCCTACCGACTCACCAATGTGAAAGGTGTGCGTGAGTACATAATGAAAATGCGTGACATTTCAGCTCAACTTAAGAAACTTGAAGTTGATATGTTTGACTCCTTCCTGGTGCACTATATTCTGAACTCTCTTATGTCTGAGTATGGGCCTTTCAAGATCTCCTACAATAAACATAAAGACAAATGGTCAATCAATGAATTAATCACCATGTGTGTTCAGGAAGAAGAAATGCTTGTAATGGAACAGAGTGAGATTGCATTGCTGACAAGCACTCGCGGGAAGAATAAAGCTTTCAAAACTGACAAGTCACAAGCCAATCAGAAAGGGAAATTCAAAATACCACTACAAGGTGATATCAAGAAAGAAGCAAAGTGTTACTTCTGTAAAAAGGGAGGACACATGAAGAAGGAATGCTCTGGATTCAAAGAATGGCTTGAGAAGAAAGGTAATTTATTCTCATTTGTTTGTTATGAATCTAATATGACCGGTGTTAATATTAACACCCGGTGGATTGATTCTGGATCAACAATCCATATAACAAATTCCTTACAGGGTATGCAAAACCTAAGGAAGCCAGTGGGAAGTGAGCGGACTATCCTATCAGGAAGCAGGATGGGCTCACATGTGGAAGCTATTGGAACTTGCAATTTAATTTTGAATAATGGTTTTGTTTTGAAATTAGAAAGGACCTTTTATGTATCAAGTTTCTCACGAAACTTGATTTCAGTTTCTAGACTTGTACCTTTTGGATATTCCTTTAATTTTAAAGACACCTTGTTTGAATTATTTTATAATTCGGAATATGTTGGGAATGGTATATTGTCGGATGGTCTTTATCGTATTAATTTACAAATCGAATCCATTTATAGTTCAATGCATGTTCAAACTGGCACTAAGCGGTGTAATATTAATGAGAATTCTTCTATGTTATGGCATCGGAGATTAGGACATATCTCCATAGAGAGAATTAAAAGGTTAGTAAAAGATGGGGTACTTAATACTCTAGATTTTGCTGACTTTGAAACTTGTGTTGACTGCATTAAGGGAAAGCAGACCAACATGTCTAAGAAAGGTGCCAATAGAAGTTCAAGTATATTAGAAATAATTCATACAGACATATGTTGTCCTGATATGGATGCACATGGTCAGAAATATTTCATCACTTTCATAGATGATTACTCACAATATATAATATTTATTTGCTTAACAATAAATATGAAGCATTGGATGCCTTCAAAGTCTTTAAGGCCGAAGTTGAGAACCAGTGTGAAAAACAAATAAAGATAGCGAGATCAGATCGGGGTGGTGAATACTATGGTAGGTACATTGAGAGTGGACAAGCACCTGGTCCATTTGTTAAGTTTCTTCAAGAACATGGGATTGTTGCCCAATACACCATGCCCGGTTCTCCGAACCAAATGGTGTCGCAGAAAGAAGAAACCGAACATTATTGAACATGGTGAGGAGTATGCTTAGCAACTCTAATCTTCCTAAATCATTATGGAATGAAGCACTAAAGACGACTGTGTATACTCTAAACTAGGTTCCATCTAAGGCTGTCCCAAAGACACCATTTGAGTTATTTAAAGGATGGAAGTCGAGTTTACGACATATGCGCGTTTGGGGATGTCCGTCTGAGGTGAGGATTTATAACCCACAAGAAAAGAAACTAGATCCGAGGACCATTAGTGGGTATTTCATTGGATATGATGAAAGGTCTAAAGGTTATAGATTTTATCGTCTATCTCATATAACTAGGATTGTGGAGTCAAGAAATGCAAAGTTTCTTGAAAATCATTTGACTAGTGGGAGCGATCAAATCAAAAATTCAATTTATGTGCATGATCATATAGAGTATGAACCTTCCACTTCAAGTAATAGATTGGTTACTATTTACAACATCCCTCAAGTTCAAATGGATGTTAATCAACCAATCATCGAGACTCCACAAGCTACTGATGATCCAGTAAATCAAGCTGGTCATCAAGATGATAAACAATTAGTTGAACAACAAGATCCACAAGAAAATAGTGATCAAACATTAAGTAGATCTACTAGGACAAGAAAATCAGCTATTACTAATGATTACATTGTGTATCTACAAGAATCTGACTATAATGTTGGAGCTGAGAATGATCCTGAGAGCTTTAGGCAAGCCATGAGTTGCAAAGAGTCAAATTTGTGGTATGATGCCATGAATGATGAAATGAATTCCATGAAAAACAACAACGTATGGGATCTTGTAGAGTTACCTAATGGGTCAAAGGCCTTTGGTTGTAAATGGGTCTTTAAAACCAAGAAAGATTCATTAGGCAACATTGAGAGATACAAGGTCAGACTCGTTGCTAAGGGATTTACTCAAAATGAGGGAATCGATTACAGTGATACTTTTTCTCCTGTATCTAAGAAAGATTCTCTTCATGTCATCTTGGCATTAGTTGCACATTTTGACCTTGAGTTGCATCAAATGGATGTGAAAACAACCTTTCTTGATGGTTATTTAGAGGAGGAGGTTTATATGAAACAACCTGAAGGTTTCTCTTCTAATAGTGGTGAGCATTTGGTTTGCAAGCTTAAGAGATCCATATATGGTTTAAAACAAGCCTCTCGTCAATGGTATCTTAAATTCCATGAAACGATATCTTCATTTGGGTTTATTGAAAACCCCATGGATCAATGTATATACTAGAAGGTCAGTGGGAGTAAAATTTGTTTTCTCATTTTGTATGTGGATGACATACTACTTACAACCAATCATAAAGGTTTTCTACATGAGGTGAAACAATTCCTGTCTAAAAACTTTGATATGAAGGATATGGGTGAGGCATCTTATGTCATTGGCATTAAGATCCACAGAGATAGACTTCGAGGAATTTTGGGTTTATCACAAGAAACCTACATCAATAAAGTTTTAGAGAGATTTAGAATGAAAGATTGTTCACCAAGTGTTGCACCCATTGTTAAGGGCGATATATTTAATTTGAATCAATGCCCTAAGAATGATTTTGAGCGGGAACAAATGAAGAACATTCCATATGCTTTTGTTGTTGGAAGTCTTATGTATGCTCAAGTATGCACAAGGCCCGACATTGCATTTGTTGTTGGAATGTTAGGAAGATATCAGAGTAATCCAGGTATGGATCACCGGAAAGCTGCAAAGAAGGTGTTGAGATATCTTAAAGGAACAAAAGATTACATGCTAATGTATAGGCAGGCGAACAATCTTGATGTGATCGGCTATTCAGACTCCGACTTTGCTGGTTGTGTTGATTCTCGCAAATCAACATCAGGATATATTTTTATGATGGCTGATGGAGCTATTTCATGGAAAAGTACTAAGCAAACCTTGGTTGCTACTTCTACTATGGAAGTCGAGTTTGTCTCCTGTTTTGAGGCTACTTCTCATGGTGTATGGCTTAAGAGTTTTATTTATGGGCTTAGAATCATGGATTATGTTTCTAAATCTCTGAAGATTTTTTGCGATAATTCAGTAGCTGTCTTTATGGCTAAGAACAATAAAAGTGGAAGTCGAAGCAAGCACATCGACATAAAGTATTTAACCATTAGAGAAAGAGTTAAAGATAAAATATTAGTTATTAATCACATTAGTATTGATTTAATGATCGCTGATCCTTTGACTAAGGGCATGCCACCAATAAAATTTAAGGAACATGGGACTTGGGTCCTCCTTATGATTGTATACATACATGTTATTAATAAAACTCTTATATTGTGATGTTTTCTCATTTTCATGCGCACATAAGTTTGAGAAAATATGTTACATCTGGACCAAGAGTAAACATTGGTTTATTCATCAAGTTAGTTACCACATTACAGATATATACTTGAAAATAGACATGTTGTAATACATAGATAAGACTACTCGCTTTAAGAGGGACTATCTCTATTATTCACATATTTATTTCTTGAGTAAGTTTTCCATGACTCATTTATGCCAATAATCAGTTCTATGGACCAAGTGGGAGAATGTAACGGTTTCTTATTTTTATTATAATAAGTATTAATAAAAAAAAACCAATTTAATGTGATCCATAGTTTTGGGATTTTGGTTCTGAAAAGGGTATGATTTATTTTTGTTTTAATATAAATTGATATGACCATTTAATTGGTTGGTAATGAGTTTTAATGGCTTTAAATTCTTGATGGTAGAATCAAGCCTATAAATAGTCTTTGGTCCCCAAAGCTTTCTCTCATTGCAAAAGAAATACACCATCTATATTGAGAGAGCAAGAGCTTGGAATAATCAAAGGCAGTGCACTCACAACACTGCAACAATGGCTGGAGGTAAAACCTCTAATTCTATTTCCGCATATTGTTTTATTGATTTTGTTGTTCTTTTGTTATCAGGAACATAGGATCAATATATATATTAATCTAACATGTTACTGTACCAAAATTTACCAAACTTTCTAAATAATCAATCAATTTCTTCAAATATCAATCGATTGATCCAAGCCTCTGTGTTATATTCTTTCAATTTTCTCAACGAGCCAATAGATTGTTTACTGTAGCTAATAGATTAATCCCATACAAATTCTAGTTTTTCAAAGTGAACCAATAGATTGGTTAATGTAACCAATAGATTGGTTCAATACCAATTTTAGTTTTTCAAAGGGAACCAATAGATTGGTCAATGTAGCTAATAGACTGGTCTGTGCAGTTTTTCCAGTAATCTCTATTATCTCTATTACGATCATCCTCTCCATATCTAACGTCTAATCCTCTAAACTAGTCCCAATGATAACATTCTAAATTACACTAATTTACATTCTTACAACACCAATACATCTATCCTTTTCTAATGGACATAAACATATCAATTTCCTTGTGAATTAATCACTTAATTTTATACCTAGAAACGCTCAATTTCACATCAAAACTTAGGAACACAACCTTATAACAACATACCATTGCAATTCTAATCAATGCATATAACAATAGATTCATCATCATATATACATCAAGAATCAATGGACAAACAAATCCTATTGGAGGTTAAAGACTCTTCTATCCTACCCCTCATGCATATACCTTTTATTAAGGTTATTCTTCCTTATTACCTTGTGACTCCAGCAAAAGCAAGCAGTCTCTATGGTCTTATCTCCCAAAGCTCTAGCTCTCCTTTTGTTCTTCTCTTTGCCTTAACTTTTTTTATCTATTCTTGCCTCTTTTCACTTTTTATATGTACTGATAAAACTCTTTCCTATTAACTCTCTTTTTAAAATAAAAACATAATTTCCTCATTAGAATATTCCTATCATACCCCACCTTTTTTCCTTAATTTCCACCTTGTTCTCAATATCTTTACAAACTCCTATTCTTCCTATATCTCATTATTTTATTTAGATAATAAAACTAGAGCATTATTTTAATTAGGAAAATGATTCTAAATAAAATCTACCAACTTCTAATTACTCTCTACACTTTCCCCTCACGGTCACACACACCATCACACTTATTTATCTATTCACACACAATAATCAAATAAAACACATATAAATCACAAAGAATTCACAAAGAACTTAACTAAAATAATTTGATAAAAAAATGGGGTGTTACAGCGAGGTTGAAAGGGTCCAGCCAAAAATAGAAACTTAACAGGAAGAGAGAAGAAGCAACCACAACAACATATAACACATTGTTACACCAAAACCACATCAAACAACATGGATTATCACAACAAGCATGTAAACAACAAATAAAACATGCAACAACACTGAATTCCATGATCATAACAAAAATACACCAACCTTAATTCTCCCACCTCATGCAATTTCTCCTCCAAGACTAAACTACCTAGGAACCCACCTTAGATTGATGAAGATGATGAAAGATTTGAAGATGAGATGATAATTTCAAGCTTTTCCTTCTTCCAAGTTTTTCTCTCATTCTTCTTTGTTGAATTGTAATTCCTTGTGTCGAAGCAGGTTGCTCGACAGGAACAAGGAAGTATCAAACCACCTAGTGTGTTAAGTTACGTTAATGTGTCGAAGCATGTTGCTTTACACAGGATTTCAACTTAGGCCTATTTTAGTAGTGTTAGCTATTTTGGGCTTTTATAGATTTGAGCTTTGGCTTGAGGTTAAAGTTAACCTAAATCTCTAAATAGAGGGAGTAACCCTTATTTTTGTAATAAAGTGAATAGAGTATTCATAACATTGTATTCACAGTATTTTGCAGTTGTAAAGTGAATAAGAAGTTTTCCACAGTTTGTGGATAGAGAGAAACTCTGCAGAATTTAATTTCTCTTCTCCTTCATCGTTCTTTACACTCTTTTTTTCTCCATTGTTCTTCTCTTTTCATTGCTATTATGTGGGTAATAATAATCTTGTTTATCAATATTGATTGAAATTCTCCACAGGTTTTGGGAGATTTCCAACATCTGGTATCAAGAGCTCCAGTTGAAACGATTCGTGGAAAGAAAATCACCATGGCAACAAATCATCCAAACGAGCATTTTTCACCAAATCTTCTGATTCTCAAGAACAACAATTATGAGAATTGGTGCAAGCAGATAAAGGTTGTGTTCTGTTACAAGATCTTCGGGATCTTGTGAAGGAAGGAGTAGGAACGCTTGCAGAAGCCGCGGCGGATCAAGAAAAAGCTTCACATAAATAATTAAATAAGAAAGATTATAAAGCTCTCTTTATAATCCATCAATATGTTGATGCAGATAACTTTGAAAAGGTTAGTGATGTAGAGTCAACAAAAGAAGCATGGAAATTCTGGAGAAATCGTTTGGAGGCACGGAGAAGGTGAAAAAGGTGAGGTTACAAACTCACAAAAGAACATATGAATTGCTTCAGATGGAAGACAATGAAAGCATAACTAGTTTTTTCACCAAGGTTATGAAACTGGTGAATCAAATCAAGGTATATGGAGAAGCATTAACATCAAGATCTGTTGTTGGAAAGATCTTAAGGTCGTTGGCTCCAAAGTTCGACCACGTGGTAGTAGCCATAGAAGAGTCGAAAGATTTGTCAAAACTGACAAAGGAAGAGCTTCAAGGGACGCTTGAATCTCATGAACAAAGAATGGCTGAAAGAGCTGCAGGAAAGTCGAAGAGTGATATGGCTTTGCAGGATCAATCAACAAAAGAAAGAAAAGGCAAAAGAAGCTGGAATGGCAACAAAGGCAAATGAGGTTACAACAATTCGACTGGTCAAAATCAGCAAGAAAGAAACTAGTCGAATCAAAGAAAACCCTAGAACCAAGACAACAAAAGAGGTGGTGTTGCAGGTAGAGGAAGACATGGTGGTCAAAATCCAGACAAGAGTCACATTCAGTGTTACAATTGTCAAAGGTATGGTCATTATTCTAGTGATTATCCAGAAAAGCAGAAGAATCAAGAAACTTATGCAAAGCTGGCGAAACATGAAGAAGAAGAGACGTTGATGATGGTTACAACAAGAGAAGAAGAGAGATTCAAGGACTAGTGGTACTTGGACTCAAGATGCTCATCACACATGTCTAGAAGAAAAGATTGGTTTGTCAACATAAAGCCCTCAATGAAGAACATGGTGAAATTTTCAAATGACAACACTCTAGCAACTGAAGGTGTTGGTGATGTTCTGATTATGAGGAAAGATGACAAGAGGTCAGCAATTTCAAGTGTGTTGTACATACCAGGCATGAAGAGTAATTTGCTCAGCATATGGTAGTTAGTCGAAAAGAACTACAAGGTGTCGATCAAAGACAAGATGATGAGAGTTCCCGACTCAAATGGAAGGTTGATCTTGAAGGCTTCAATGTCTCAGAATAGAACCTTCAAGATTGAAGTAAATGTGATGGAGCATAAGTGTCTTACAACAACAGTCACCAGAGATGAATGGATATGACATTATAGACTTGGTCATCTCAAATTCAAAGACAACATAGATTTGAAGAGAAGAAATATGGTTTCAGGATTACCAAAAATCGACATTCCAAACAAAGTGTGTGAAGAATGCGTGCATGCGAAACAACATAAGAACAACTTCAGTAAGGATGCAGGAAGCAGGTCGAAGGAAATTCTTGAAGTCATATACTCTGATGTATGTGGTCCTCTCCAGGTGGATTCGATTGGAGGTAACAAATACTTTGTTACATTCATAGATAATTTTAGTCGAAAATTATGGTCTTACCTGATCAATAAGAAAAGTGAAGTGATTGAGGTATTTGCCAAGTTTAAATCTATGATCGAAAGACAGAGCGGTTGAAAGATCAAGATTTTGAGGACTGATGGTGGTGGAGAATATGTGTCGAAAGACTTGATGCATTATGTGTGAAAGAAGGGATTATGCATGAGGTGGTGCCACCCTACACTCAACAGCATAATGGAGTCGCAGAAAGGAAGAATAGAACCATTATGAATATGGTTAGAAGTATGTCGAAAGGAAAGCATCTACCCAAAGAATTATGGGGAGCAACTGTGTTAACTGCGACATATATCCTGAACAGATGCCCGACAAATAAGCTAGAAGGAACCACGCCAGAAGAATGTTGGTCTGGTGTCAAGCCTAGCTTGAGTCATCTTAAGGTGTTTGGATCTATAGAACATAGACATGTGCCATATCAGTTGATAAGAAAACTTGATGATAAGTCGAATCAGATGATCTTGATAGGATATCATTCAACTAAAGGATACAAGTTATTTGACCCAGTGAATAAGCAAGGGACGTGATTATAGATGAGCTTAAGGAGTCGGATTGGACTAAGAATGTAAAGAAAGATTCAGTGAGAATCTTTTATGATGAACCGACTAGTGAAGTCGAAAGATGAATATGAAACAATGCAGAACTGAGAATCAGATTGCATACATCATGACAAAGGGAGTGCAGGTCGAAGTGTTTAGAAGACTAAGAGCTATGATGAATGTAGATAGCATAGACACGATGAATTAGGTGGTGTGTTGAATTTTAATTCCTTGTGTCGAAGCAGGTTGCTCGACAGGAACAAGGAAGTGTCGAACCACCTAGTGTGTTGAGTTGCGTTAGTGTGTCAAAGTGTCGAAGCATGTTGCTTCACACATGATTTCAACTTAGGCCTATTTTAGTAGTGTTAGCTATTTTGGGCATTTATAATTTTAGGCTTTGGCTTGAGGTTCAAGTTAACCTAAATCTATAAATAGAGGGAGTAACCCTTATTTTTGTAATAAAGTGAATAGAGTATTTATAACATTGTATTCACAGTATTTTGCAGTTGCAAAGTGAATAAGAAGTTTTCCATAGTTTGTGGACAGAGAGAAACTCTGCAAAATTTAATTTCTCTTCTCCTTCATCGTTTTTTACACTCTTTATTTCTCAATTGTTCTTCTCTTTTCATTGTTATTATGTGGGTAATAACAATCCTGTTCATCAAGATTGATTGAAATTCTCCATAGATTTTGGGGGATTTCCAACATTCTCTTCCTCTTTCTCTTCTTTCTCTTATTTGTCTTATTTCTCTTCTTTCTCTTCTTTCTCTTCTTTCTCTTCTTACTAACTTTCTTCTTCTTCCACTCTTTCTTTCTTTTGTACACAAGCAAGGGCAAAGTTGGAAAGTAAAAAGATATGAGAAAATATCTTAAAAGATGTATTTTATCTTATATAAAGTAATTGACCAATTATTAATGTTACCAAAATGTTTCGTCTTTGACATATTAATAAAGGTCAATCTCAATGAGTAAGAATTATGCTCATTCGAGTTTATTTATTACTCTATTTGTTCCAACTGACAAGAATTAGAGCCTATAGGAACTCAATTGGTCTAAATTGATAACAAATAGAGTATTTACGGGAATATGAGATGTTAGACAAAATGTTGTAGATAGGTATGAGATTTTTAGTTATAAAAAAGAACCCATGTGAAAGAACACAAAGATCTTGGACATAAAATACTAGAAGAGAAATCTTTGTCATCTTCAATGGATGGAACTGATAAGCATTTAGAACTACCTTTTCAAAGTTTTCATTCTGCTCTGCTATATCTTTTACAACGAGGATTTTTTTTTATATAATACATAAGAAAACATGTTGTTATCAGTGATATTAACTTTATTTTTGTATGGAATACTTTTCTGTATGCAATTATGCTTATATATTGGTTTTCTCTTTATTCGAGTCACTTTGATGTATTGTTCAAACCATTATTTCAAAGGGTGTCATATTGAGAATGTTTTTCAGATCGTGTTGTTATTCATTTATGCCACACCATTTATTACATTATGATGATATGATTGTTGGCTCATAATTTCTACGCTCACTAAAGAACTACCAAAAGGGAAATCCTATGTAGAGATGTTTCAACCAAGAAGAGATGTTTCGACTGGATATGATATTAAAAAGACCTAGTCGAAAGTCCCTGGGAAATAAGGGTCAGCATGCAGTTAGGACTTCAGAAATATTTCTTAAAATGGTTGAAGACAGTTTTTGATTAGAGATTCAAAATTCAAATAAAGGAGGGAACTTTGCTCTTATCTGAAACTGTTGAAGGTACACGTGGGGCATAATGGATAGTTAAATCCATGCAAGGTGCCATGTGTCTCGACGTGATTGAAGGGCCGTTAGAAACAGTTATTTCGATTGAGTATAAATAAAGGGTCTTAGTGTTAGGATCAAGGGTGTCAAATTGTGTACAGAGTCTGTAAATTTACCAAGTACCCGTGCGAATAGGAACCGTAAATTAAAGAATGTACGTTTGTTTACACCATTGTTAGTCATTTTAAAGCAATATAATTCACCTTTACTTTTCTTCCAGAAATACATTTCTTTACTCTTCTTCCAGAAATACATTTCTTTACTTTTTCTTTCTTTCAAGCAGTCTCCTTTACTTTTTTATTTCAAACAGTCTCTTTTACTTTGTTATTTCAAACAATCTTAATATTTCTTTGTTTCGAACACTTACCATTGCTACTTGGTTATCATCATAGTCTTTTACTATTTTTCTCCTTAATTCATATTAGCTCTTTACTGTAAGTTTTAATCACTAGTCCCACCCATACTGTTGAAGTGTTCATGATTACTAGAATTCATTTTAAAAATAGTTAGCACATGTTCTACGATCAACCTGATTGATCCTGTGAGTAACCAAATTTATAAATGTGGAAGATCAGCGGTTGTTTACTAATTTTCAAGGTAAACAAATTAGCACACCTAGTGGGACTGTGCTAGCATTTTGGAATTGTTTTAAGTTTGTGTTGTTAAGTCATTTTTCCCTTTTTTCGGAAAAAAATTCATTGTATGTTATTAAGGAGTGGTAAAGTAGCCATAAACAATGAACAACGACCAAAGAGAGAATCTCATACGAGGATGGAAAATTTAAATCCGCCAGATAACCAAAACTCTCAAAATCCATCAACCAATAACATAACACCCCCTTCTTCTTCGAAGGGGCGAACACAACCACAATGCACATGTATGAAATAGTTCCATCTATGGTGAGTTCGATGCCTATATATTCGATCTTCCATACTGAAACGATTTTAACTTACGTCGGGCCTAGAGGGCATCCACACACTCCCCCACCAATTAGAGATATTCCAAAAAGGCCTTTGGTACCCCCTAGTTTCTCAATACCATTTGGTGGTCGAGAATAGCCATATGGAATTCCAACTTTAGTGATGGCCAGTTTACATAATGTTGATTCGACTTTCTCAGAACCAGTGGTTAACATAAACTCTCCAGTATAAGGGTCTGGGGTTAACATGGGTCGAACTAACGAATCTTCAGGTTTGAGATACCAAACACAACTACCTAGTCTTACCAATAACTCCGCAATAGTGTGGAGACAACATATGGACGAAAGTAACCATGAGATGGTCCAAATGTTGACCCAAACATTGACCACCGTATTAAATCCTCTGATTCAAAATACGACTTAGTCGAATCAACAGATGACAGCGCAGGTGGCGCGAATGTCTGAAATCCTGGGTGTACCACAACCCCAGTGACACCCTCCTAGGGTTTGGCTAAGAGAAAACTAAGGGGCCACTTTTGAAGAAGACCTTACTATCAACCAGATCCCACAAAATCAACTATAACCAGAGATGCCGAATCAGGGGGTAGGAGTAGTACCCCTTAGGATCGAACCACAAATACCCCGGGAACCAAGGGTAGTAATGGTAAATAGAAACCAAAATGTCGATGATATCATACGACAAGTTCGACATGAAGATTTGGCAGCAAATAATAATCTAGCAGCCATGGTCGAAAAGATTATGGTTCGAAATGGGGTAAATTTCGACCTTCGAAGGCCAAATTATACATCACATCTATCAGAGTATATCTTAGAGGCAGAAGCACCCCCTAAAACCAAAATCCCCAAATTCACTAAGTTTTCTGGGGATACCACTGAATCTACTGTCGAGCACGTGGCTAGATATTTAATTGAGGCAAGAGATATGTCAAACAATTAGAGCCTTAGGATAAAGTGTTTTCCAAGTTCTCTCACAAAGAATGCCTTCACACGGTTCACCACTTTGCCCCAACGTTCGATCCACACTTGGAACCAACTAGAGAAATGTTCCATGAGCAGTTTACATGGGACAAACGAAGATAAGTCTGAAGGAACTGGCTAGTATCAAACGAAAGTTTACTTAGCCAATTGATGACTATCTAAATAGGTTTCGATTACTCAAAGCTAGATGTTTTACACAAGTTCCAGAGCATGAACTGGTCGAAATGGCTGCTGGGGGCCTTGACTATTCGATTAGAAAGAAATTAGATACCTAACATCTAAGAGATATGGCCCAATTGACTGATAGGGTTCGACGGTTAGAACGTTTGAAGGAAGAAAAGGCTATGGCAAATAAAGGTAAAAGGATAGCCTATGTCGATTTCAGAAATGATGATGAAGGGTCCTGTCATGGACTTTCAGAATTCGATGATAACGAGATTGACCTTGCTGAATTGAAGCAGAGGCCACCGTACGCATGTAAAGTTTTGGCCCCTTCAAATGGAAAAAACCATATCGAACCAGAAAAGAATGATAAATTTCCTAAGAAAACTTATACTTTCGATGTTACAAAATGTGACGAAATTTTCGATTTGTTAGTTAAGGATGGTAAAATGATAGTACCCCGGGTGCTAAAATTCATCCTTTAGAACAAAGAAAGAAAATAGGGTTTTGCAAATACCATGGTTTTTTGGGTCATAAAACATCTCAATGTTTTCTTTCCAGAGATCTTGTGCAGAATGCCATCCAAGAAGGGAGACTCAAATTTGGAGACAAAACACGGAGCCAGATGAAGATCGACTCTTATCCTCTACAAGTAGCTGATGCCCATTACACAGAGCCAGAGGAAGTGAACCTAGTTGAAGTCACTGATGATTTCGACATGACTGAAGTCACTGCAGACTTTGTCAATGAACCTGTTATGGCTAAGGTTTCTGAATACCTTGAGCAGGAATCTCTTAATGACTTCATTCAAAAAGCTATAGGAGATGCCACCAACAAGAATGAGGATGTCTTCGATGCTGGAATCACTGAAGGTTCTAATTTGATGATAGTCACCAAGGAAACCGCTGGTGGTTTCGTACAGATAGATAAGGCCACTAAGGGCCTTCAATTATAATTCCAAAAGTTGGACATCATTGAAGATGTCAACATGGAGGTTAACATGGTCGAGATATCCCAGGAGACCTCCATGGAAGTCGAAGATGAGTGTCGACAGGAAGAATATAACAAAACCGCCTTCCTTAAAGAGGATGAAACACTGTCTGACTTCCTCCGAAGGTGCCAAAAGAAGCAATCAGAAGTCATTTTATGCCCTCGATGTAGTGTTGTTTTCGAAAAGAAGACGACCCAAAATCTCGAGGTGGTAAGGAGGGCGAATCACCAAGGGGGTCACAAAGCTTTTCAAAGTCAATCGGCTGTTTAGCCCATAAGGGATTTCGACCCAAGGAGATACCATGATCTGAGACGGCTGATGGTGACAATTGATGAAGCGAAACAAAAAGTTCTTGCTACTAAACCCATTTCTTTCAAACCTAGTATGGAAGTTGCGAATGGGAAGCGGGTAAAGCCAGCAGATGGCAAGAAACGCGGTCAAGGGAAATGACATAGCTTCGAGGTCGAAAGAGGTTTGTCATTAGCTTATCATATGGAATTTCAGACCGACAAGAGAACCTCCTATGTCTCTGAGAATTATAAGGGAAAAAGCCCCATGACAAGGTCTCAATGGAGAAGGGAGCAGAGGAGAAGGAAAGCCCAGAGGGATGCTGTTGAGAAAGACAAAGCTAAGTCTAGCACCAACGTGCCTGCGAAGCAAAGCAAAGACTCAAGCTTCGACAAAAGAAAATTCAATGATCCAGCAGAGGCAGACAAAGAAAGATATAATCAAGTGGCTGCTAAAGATGAGATGTTGATTGATAATTTCGACTCAGGATCTGAGGTTTCTCTAGATATTTTAGTTGGTGTGGTGTCTGTGATGCCCAGGGAGTTTTACCGGATCATAGAGGTCGAACATACTGACGACATTATGGATAAAGAGAAATGGCTGCTTATAAGCCAATATGATACTACGTGATGAATAATGCTTGTATTGAAGAGCAAAATGCCTTCTTTGAGAGGCCCAACTAGGCTATGAAGAGTCAACTTAAGCCTCTTTTCATTATTGGAAAGGTCGAAGACATTCCCATTAATAAAATCTTGGTGGACTATGGCGCGACCGTGAATTTGATTCCTCATCACATGCTGAGGAAAATTGGCAAGTATGACACTGATACGAAACCTCATAATATGGTGCTTACCAACTACGAAGGTAAAGTGGGTTCCAGCCTTGGTGTCATCCAAGTCGAATTAACCGTAGGAACGGTCATAAGATCCACAATATTTATGATTGTGGAAACGAAGGCCAACTATAATATGTTACTTGGAAGGGAGTGAATACATGGGGTCGAGGTTGTCCCATCCTCAATGCACCAGAGGATAATTATTTGGCGTCCAGATGGTATTATGGAAAATATAGAAGCAGATAAAGGGTACTTTAAAACCCCTATCAATCATATCGACTGACACCAGTTCGACAAGCATTTGGCCAATATCGCTCGCTGTGAGTCAACCAATTTTGCATTTACTCCTGATGATAACGCTTATTGTTCCCTGTCATTTCACCCTTACAATGGCTTTCGTTGGGACAGAGAAGTAGTGGGCGGAGATGACTTTGGATACTTAGGAGCGTCTGGAATTGAACCCACTGGTTGGGGAAGCGAATTCAATGTTGATGACTGAGTTTTCAACACTAAAAAGGATTTCGGCTTACCTAGCCAAAAACAAGCAACAATTGGCCTTAGAGGCCGAAGTAAAAAACATGGTTGTCGAAGCCAGTGAAGTTTCTCATCGAATAGGTCCTGGGAAGGACTTTGACCCAATGCCACCTGACAAGGGCCATAACAAAGAGCAAGGCCAGAGGCTCAATGCTATCTACGACGATGAGCCTTTGGGTTTTGAGACGGATTCGCTAGCAACAAACATTAAAATGTTGGCTCAGGATCCACTTGAGGAAATAGACTTGGGAGACGGATTGATAAAAATGCCAACCTATATTAGCACCAATATCCACCTTCAACTAAAAGTCGAAGTAGTCCAGTTGTTGGAAGAGTTCAAAGACTGTTTCGTATGGGACTATGGTGAGATGCCTGGTTTGAGCAGAGATCTGGTCGAGTTGAAGCTGCCAATCAAGCCTAGAAAGAAGCCTGTTAAGCAGAGCCCAAGGCGATTTACACCAGCAATACTTTTGAAGATCAAAGAAGAGGTCGAAAGGCTTCTTCGCTGCAATTTCATTCGCACAACCAGGTATGTAGAATGGTTAGCTAATATTGTACATGTTATAAAAAAGAATGGTACTTTGAGGGTTTGCATAGATTTTAGAGATTTAAATGTTGTAACCCCAAAGGATGAATATTCGATGCCAGTGGTAGAAATGCTAGTTGATTCCGCTGCAGGCTATGAATATTTAAGCATGCTCGACAGATATTCTGGGTATAATCAAATATTTATTGCAGAAGAGGATGTCTCAAAAACAACATTTTGATGCCCTGGAGCCTTAGGCACCTATGAATGGGCAGTGATACCTTTTGGTTTGAAAAATGTTGGGGCAATCTACCAAAGAGCAATGAATTCGATCTTCCATGATTTTATAGAGACTTTTATGTAAATCTACATAGATGATATTGTCATTAAGTCTGTTTCAGGGAAGAGTCATATAGACCATCTTCGAAAATCTTTTGAAAGGATGAGAAGCATGGTCTGAAAATGAATCCTCTAAAATGCGCTTTTTGTGTGCAAGCTGGGGATTTCTTAGGCTTTGTGGTCCACAAAAAGGGAATTTAAATAAACCACAATAAGACCAAAGCCATAATGGAAGAGAAATCGCCATCAATGAAGAAAGGATTGCAGTCACTACTAGGCAAGATCAATTTCCTAAGGAGATTCATCTCAAATCTTAGTGGAAAGACACAAACTTTTTCACCATTGCTCTGACTCAACAAGAAAGGGTTCAAGTGGGGGTAGGCTCAACAAGAAGCATTCGATAAGATTAAAGCATACTTGAGTCATCCACCAATCCTGACGCCACCTTGTAGAAATAAAAGTATGAGATTATATATATCTGCGTCTGACAAGACTTTAGGGAGCATGTTGGCTCAAGAGGATGATAATGGCGTCGAAAGATTCATATATTACCTCAGTAGGGTCTTAAATGATGAAAAAACTAGGTATAGCATAGTTGAAAAGTTGTGTTTATGCTTGTATTTATCTTGTACAAAGTTGAAACATTATATAAAACCTGTTGATATTTATGTTTCATCTCATTTCGACGTTATTAAGCATATGTTGTCCAAATCGATTTTGCATAGTCGAATTGGGAAATGGGCATTAGTGTTGACCGAATTTTCTTTAACGTACATGCCATTAAAGGCTGTTAAAGGACAAGTGGTAGAAGATTTTATAATCGACCACTCCATAGATGTAAATGCACTACACTATCTTGAAGTAAAACCTTGGAAGTTGTTGTAACACCCCAAAATTTGCCCTCCTCATTCATGCATTCATTTTTAGGTCATTTAACATTTCATATTGCGTTTCATCATGTCAATCAGAATCAGATCCAAGAAACTTTATTTAAAAAAAAAAAGAAAAAAAAAAGAAAAAAAAAAGAAAAAAAAAGAAAAAAGAAAAAACGAAAAAAAACGAAAAAAAAAAATTAAATAAATAAATAAAAGAAAAAATCTTGGACTTGGACCTCTCTCAGTTGAGCCCACAAAGCCATGAAAATCAGGTTATAAAAGAGGGAGAACAGATAGAAAAAGGAAGAGAAGCAAAATACTCTGAGGTTTCCTTGAAACAAAACCCTGGAGAGAAACCTAGACAGAGAGAGTGAGAATTAATCTACAGCAACCTCCAGGCAACTCTGAAAGGTTCATTCTGACTCACACACTTTCAGCTCAAGCAAACCCTAACATTGGTTTGCAAATCCAGCCGTGCCATTTGATTTCAATCGATCTCTCCAATCAGGTTTACCCTATATCCATCATCTTTATGCCTTTAATTTGAATGCTCTAAATGTATGAGGTATTATGGGTGAATTTGATACCCTTTTGATGCATGTATTTTGACAAGAGGTTTAGGCCTCCTACCCTTGGTTGCTTTTTGTGAGCTTTTTGTGAATTTTAATGGCATGATTCATGTGGTCACATTTTGATTTGGGGACAACTCTTGGTTACCCTATTTTGTTTCTCTAACCTGTTTGTTGAGTTTTGTTTTGTGAGGGCTCATATGACTCTTGCAGAGATGGTTTGCCTGGTGTTCCACTTTATTTGTGGGATACCGCCTGGAGGTTTCATTCTGATTACCTGTACTGACTCACTTTCTTTGATGGTGTTAGCTTGGAAGGATCTCAGGGTTTCCTTGTTCCGTTAATTACTGTTACTTCGGATCTTTATCCGTGTGGTACTTTTACATTTTCCCGTATTTTTACCGCTTTCTTACCTGGAAGACCTCGATAGGAGGCAATGTTTTGTGTGTTTACTTTATGCAGGTTCCTTCGTCTAGGACTTCCCTTTTGCCTGAGCATCCCTAACCCTACCAACTCATTGATTTTTCTTCTCCTAACACGTTTACTCCTTCTACTACAGGTGAGTAAGTCTCCAAAGGTCGAGCATCCGGTAGATTGCGTAGTGACGTCGTTCGTCCAAAACCCAATCCATAACCCCGTAGTTAGCCGAACTACGGCTTGCTCTGATTCTCATTCCAGATGAGATACGTAGGCATAAGACGCGATGTCTTAGCGAGCACAATTACCCTTAACCCCTAGGTAGCCGAGCTACGAAGACTCTAATTCTCATATTCAAATGAGATACGTATGCAGTGGATGCGACATCCGTGCGAGTCATTTTCTTTTGACCCCTTTTTTATAGTAAATAACACATTAGATAAACCCATACCCTTTAGACAAGAACTACAAAAGTGGATCCCGTAGAGTACTACGGATGCGTAGGGGTGCTAATACCTTCCCTTCGCATAATCGACTCCCGAACCCAAGATTTGGTTGCGAGACCCTGTCTTGTCCTTTCCTTTTTCCAGGTTTACTTCGAGCATTTCCTTTCCCTCCTTTGGGATAAATAACGCACGGTGGCGACTCTCCTGTCTTTCTTCGCCGGTTGTTTTTTTTCGCATTCCATTTTTCAAGTTGCGACAGCTGGCGACTCTGCTGGGGAACCGGTTTCCCTAAGCGAGTCCCTCCTAGCTTTTGTAGGTTGTTTGTTTATTGGGTGTTTATTCTTTTGTACAGTTATTTATCTATCAGCATTTACCTGCTTTATTGCATTGTGTACATATGACTGCCATATCTGCTGGTTCTGTTTGTGAGATGAGTTCCATACCCGGACTCGAGTGCAATTAAGATAGGAGAATGGCATAGTCTTGTTGACTTGTGTGGAGTTATTCCTTAGCAAGTTGACTTGCAGGCCCATTCACTTGGTGGAGGTCATGTTGAGATCAATAATGTCACACAAGTAAGTTATGGTTAGACATTACTTTTTCCAATATAGACCTTAGAAGCGAAGGACCTTAGTTTACCAAACCCCTCTTGGCCTGTTCGTAGGACGCAGTGCGAAAGTCGTTCAAGTGTAAGATTTGATACGATTGTTACGCGATACTACACTCATAAGAGTCTCTCTTGAGAATATTTTTGGAATACGAGTAGTCGTTCCTCCGATAATATCCGAAAGATGGGATTATGACTATGGGAACCTTTTTGTAGAACATGTTTAGCAGGTTTAAACCTTAGTACACTCCCTTTGGGTGGTTCTTAACCTAAACTCTATGCTCGTGACTTGCAACAAACCCTTAATTCATGGTTGATCCGTTCAGGTATCCTTAATATCAATGAAACTTGGGTGTTGATAAGGTGTAAACCATAATCCACCAAAAATGGATGGTTGATATTAAGGATAACATGATCCATCCCATGACCTTTGTTTGGTGTGCTTTGCTTGATCCTCTTAATTTCTCTCCAAGCGGTGCAACCTGACAGATGTTCAAGCGGATCCAGCCATCCTGATTGACATGCCATTGCATTGCATAACATCATTTGCATATTTGCATCCAACATCTCATGCTTATTCATTTGCAGGGTATTCCCTTTTTAAGGGGGGCCTTAAAATCGAATAAGCAGTGCATCGCATACCATGCATACTAACCCTTGTTTGTTTTGCAGGTGTCACCGCAGTGTCTAATGTTTGTTCCCTGTTTCAGGCAGTTATTGGTCCCAAGCGAGTTCACAGGTACCCGACAAAGGAAAACCGTCCATGACTAGCAATGGACCAGATACAGAAAGAACTGGCTGATATGCGTGAAAGGATGGATCAGTTCATGACATTGATGACTGGTATGGTAGAAGGCCAGGTGAAGCTGAAGGAATTGGTTGAGCAACCGAGGCCCGATCCAGAGGTGGAAATACTAAGTGCTGAGGGGAACCCTGGTAACCCTGGGAACACTGATAACCCTGGGAACACTGGTAACCATGGTAACGCAAATGCTGATGGAAACCCGGGTAATGTTGGCAACACGGGAAATGTTGGGAATGGTATTGGTGGAAGATACAATGTGAATCAAGGGATTCGGATTAACGGGCGCCCCGTTACTGAAGATTATCAGTATGATCAATTCTCTTTGCACGACGAAGCCCTTGAGACCACTCGCCGTATGGATGAGCTTGCTTAGAAGCTCAAATCTTTGGAGTCTCAAAATTCCTTAGGTTTTGATGTCACCAATCTTGGTCTGGTTCAGGGAGTAAGGATCCCTCACAAGTTCAAACCCCCTACTTTTGAGAAATACAACGGGGCTTCTTGCCCACGCACTCATCTCCAATCTTATTTGGGAAGGTTGGGAGCTCACCCTGAAGATAAAAAGCTATGGATGTACTATTTTGAAGACAGTTTAACTGGAGCTTCTCGTGAATGGTATTCTCATTTGTCTCGTACTACCATCAAGAGCTGGAAAGACTTGGCAGAGGCTTTTGTCAAGCAATATCAATACAACTTGGACATGGCTCCAAATCGGACCTTGTTGCAAGGAATGTCTCAGACTGCCAAGGAAACCTTTAGAGAATATGCTCAGCGTTGGAGACAGATTGCTGCATCCGTCCAACCCCCTATGTCTGGAAGGGAGATGGCGGACATGTTCATGAACACTCTTCAAGGCAATTATATCGAGAGATTGGCTGCTTGCCCGTCAATCAGCTTTGCGGAGATAGTGATTGCTGGAGAAAGGATCGAGAGTATGTTGAAGATGGGCCGAATTCAAGACAACAGTGCTTCCAACTCATCAGTTCCCAAGAAACCGTTTGCTGGTAACGGTCAGCGAAGAAGAGAAGGAGAGACGAGCGTTGTATATGCCGGCAGAGGCAGGGGCAGAGGAGGCCCTAATTATTATCAAGATCAAGTGGCCGCAGTTACTATTCCAACACCTGTTCCTCAACCACAGTATCATCCGCAACAGCAACCCAGGTACAACAATCAACAACAAGGAGGTAATCCGGGTCAGTAGAGACCCTATCAACAACGTCCAAGGCAGGCGGACCGGGTCATTGAGCCAATCCCAATGCCTTCTTCTGTATTACTTCCCAAGTTGATTGACATGAATCTGGTTACGTTGAGAACTCTGGCCCCACCGATCGATCCCAACAATCTGCCTAGAGGTTGTGATGTCAACGCCAGATGTGCTTTTCACTCCAACGCATTTGGCCATACTACAGATAATTGCAAGGCTCTCTAGCTAAAGGTATAAGATTTGAGAGATGCCCAAGCCATCAATTTTTCTCCGGTGCCTAATGTTATCCAAAACCCGATGCCAGCTCACGGCGGGCAGAGGATTAATGCTGTTGATAGTGGGGAAACTTTGAATTTGGTTTCTGATGTGACTAAAGTGAAGACTTCGCTATCGGTGGTCAAAGACCGACTCTTGAAAGGACAGATTTTCCCGGGCTGTGGGGAAGAGTGCAGAAATTGTCAAGACGCCGAGAACTGATGTGATAGTTTGAGAAGGGGTATTCAGCAACTGATAGATGAAGGTTGTCTTCAGTTCGATCAGACTCGTCCAGTGAAGAATGATGTGTCGACAGTAACGTTTTATTTCACTCCTGAAGAAATATATGTTCCCGAGAGACCCGCTCCGATAACAATATATTTCCCAGAAAGTCCAGCACCAATTTACTCTGACAACCCTCAACCGACTTTGATTGGTTCGGTCACCATCACGGTACCAGGACCCGTTCCGTATGAGAAAGACAGTGCTATCCCGTGGCACTATGGGGCTGATATCTACTGCCAGGGACAGAAAGTTAACAAAGAAGACATTGACATTGGTAGCTCCGCTGTAGACAATGTTGGAGGAATTGGTGGCTTCACTCGCAGTGGACGCCTATTTGCACCATCAACATTGCGCACGAATGTTGAAGCTGAGGCAGCTGCCAAAGCTAAAGGAAAACAGGTATCCACCGAAGAGGTTACTACCGAGGAAGCTCCTCCTAAGACCGCATTCGAGAAGGAAGTGGATGAGTTTATGAGGATTATCAAGAAAAGTAACTACAAGGTAGTCGACCAGCTAAATCAGACACCCTTAAAGATCTCCATTCTCTCACTATTGATGTGCTCTGAGGCACACAGAGCAGCCCTATTGAAAGTACTGAATATGGCCTATGTTCCACCAGAGATAACTGTTAACCAGCTGGAGTCGGTAGTTTCAAATGTAAACGCTAGCCATGCGCTAGGTTTCACCGATTATAACCTAACATCTGAGGGCAGGAATCACAACAAAGCCTTGCATATCACAATGGAATGCAAAGGGACGGTGCTTTCCCATGTTTTGGTTGATACAGGCTCTTCTCTGAATGTTCTTCCAAAGAAAGCCTTGATGAAATTGGATTGCAACGACGCCACCCTGAGGCCGAGTAATTTGGTTGTAAGGGCTTTTGATGGCTCTAAGCGAGCTGTTTGTGGTGAAGTTGAGTTGCCGGTTAAGATTGGACCGCAAGTATTCAAGAGTACCTTTTATGTGATGGATATCCAGCCTGCCTATAGTTGTCTGCTAGGTCGACCCTGGATTCATGTTGTTGGTGCTGTTACTTCTACTCTCCACCAGAAACTCAAATATGGACTAGAAGGTCAGATCGTCACCGTCTGTGGTGAAGAGGATATTTTTGTTAGCCACATGTCTACATTTAAGTATGTGGTGATAGATGGCGAGATGCATGAGATGCTGTGTCAGGGCTTCGAAGCCATAAACATCAGTGAGGTCGCGCCCGAAACTGTCTTTTCACCTGAGTCTGAGAAGGTCGGGACTTCTATCTCTTCATACAAGCAAGCTGTTGAAGTGGTTAAGGCTGGTAATGCCCAAGGCTGGGGGAAATTTGTGGATCCAATCATAAAAGAAGACAAGTTTGGATTGGGGTATACTCTGGGGTCTCAGAAGAATGAAGCCGGTACTTTCTCCAGCGGGGGTTTGGTTTCTCCCCACACCGTCAATGTTGCAGATGAAGACAAGGCTGACAGTGACTGTGACTTAGATAGCTGGATTCGCCCGTGTGTCCCAGGAGAAAGGCTCGACAATTGGTTGTCTGAAAAAGTCGTCCGATTTACTCTACTGAAGGAGTAATTTTTATTGTTTTCCTTTTATCACATGCATAATAAAGTCTTACACTTTGACCAAGGTGTAATGACTCATCTGTAGGGCCATCCATTTAGTTACATTTCGCAATTATTTTCATCATCAATAAAGGACAGCTTTTGCAAACAATTTTGTGTTATCTTTCTTTCAATTATTTTTACTTTTACAAAAACGGCAATGTTTCTTTTTCATGTTTCTTTTTCGTTTTTCTTTCCAAAAAACACCTCGTAAAACTGATCACCCAGATCTCACTGCTAACGATACTGCTATGGCCAAGTATGACTTCGACAATCCTATCTATCAAGCCGAAGAAGGGGTTGAGGAAGATTATGAATTGCCTGAGGAGTTAGCCAGGTTGTTGAAACAGAAGGACCGAGCTATTACACCTTATCAGGAAGTGATTGAGACCGTCAACATTGGTACCGAGGACGACAAGAAAGAGATCAAGATCGGGGCCAGTCTACAGGCCGAGAGGAAAAGACCGTTGATCATGTACTTGACTGTGTTAGAAAGGTCAATGGGTTATGTGCTCGGTCAGCATGACGAGTCAGGTCGAAAAGAGCATGCAATATACTACCTTAGCAAAAAGTTTACAGACTGTGAACAAAGATACTCACTGCTCGAGAAAACTTGCCGCGCTTTGGCATGGGCTGCTCGCCGACTAAGACAGTATATGTTGACTCACACGACTCTATTGATATCAAAGATGGATCAAGTCAAGTATATTTTTGAAGAGCCAACGTTTACCGGAAGGGTTGCTAGGGGGCAAATGATGCTGACAGAGTATGACATCCAATACACTTCACAAAAAGCCATAAAAGGAAGTGTCTTGTCAGACTACCTTGTCGAGCAATCGATTGATGATTACCAACCTATGAGGTTCGACTTTCCTCATGAGGACATCATGTTTCTCAAATAGAAAGATTGCGAGGAACCACTCCCGGAGGAGGGGCCTGACCCTGAATCCAAATGGATTATGATGTTTGATGGGGCGGTCAACGTCAATGGTCGTGGAGTTGGTGCAGTGTTGATCACACCGGAGGGGGTTCATATGCCATTTTGTGCCAGAATAACTTTTCCCTGCATCAACAATAAAGCCGGACGAAGCAGAATGGGTCCGTTCTCGATACAATCAACTAAGCCTAGTTGAGGAAAAGAGACTAGCAGCTATGGCCAGCTATATCAGAGACGGACGAAGAGAGCATTTGATCAGAAAGTGCGCCCTCGGGAGCATCAAATCGGTGAATTGGTACTCAAAAGAATTCTGCCTCCCAACATAGATCACAGGGGCAAATGGACACCGAACTATGAGGGTCCATACATGGTTAAAAGGGTTTCTCTGGCAGAGCTCTGATGCTAACAACCATGGATGGCTAAGACTTCCCATCCCCTGTCAACTCAGACGCAGCTAAAAAATACTTCGCATAAAATAGACCCACTGGACAGTAAAAAGAATAGTCCAGGCAAAAAAGGGGCATCTCGACGAACCAAAAAAAAGAATGAAGAGGTTCGGGCAAAAATTAGGGATATAAAAAAAATGTACACCCGGTGAGTCGAAAACCCGAAAGGGCGGCTCAGGCAAAAAAGGGTATCCCGGTGGATTGAAAACCCAAAAGGGCGGTCCACGCAAAAGTTAGGGAATAAGCGAATAACTGCGATCTGAGTTCATCCGTGTTATATCACCGTTTCATTCAATCCGACAATCTTCGAAGGTAAAAGATCGACTAATCATCCACTTCAGAAAGTAAGATGAGCAGAGCGTCTTGAGGACATACGAGCCATAGCAGAGTCGAAACTCGGTGGGACCCTGTTTCCACATTGCCAGTAGGATAGTTTCTCTTGTTCAATTTATAGCGATCGCCTCTTTCCAGGGATCAACTTCCTGATGTACTCGCCTATTCCTGGCACAAATTTTTCAACCAACAAAATTCGAATAATTCAGTTAAAAAGCCTCTTTACTTTTCATTTATCAGTTTGTTTGCAAAAGATGTCTAAATTCTTGAGGAAACATATTGCATCTGAATGTAATGGTGGCTTTTGCAGATGACTTGCGCAGGAAAACAGTCAAAATTGCTTTGAATGTGCTTAATCCCGAACGGTGAATTCAAACCGAGTAATTCCCTGGGGCATACGTGTATTTTTGGTTACAGGTCACAGGAACCGGATGCCAAGTCATGAATCCTCACCCCCAAGCGGTTGACAAAGCCTCTCCTCTGCAGAGCAGGTTCCCCAGTAGAGTTGACAGTATCCGGACTGTATATCCCTAGTAGAGTTGACAGTATCCAGACTGTATATCCCCAACGGAGTCGACAGTGCCAGACTATATCTTCCCAGCAACAGCGGAGTAGTCGCATACCCAACAGACAAGAGGGTGGTGTTCCCAGTGTTCATCTCGTCCCCAGCAGATTATTATTTTTAACAGATTTGTTTTAATCCCCAGCCTGAGGATGATTAGCAAGTTCATATCCCCAGCAAAGGTTGACTCCTACGACATTTCCCCAGGAAGTGCTTTCCTCACAGACTCTCCTCGCAGAGCCTCGCCAAACAAAGTTTCCATAGTTGATACTTCCCCAGCAAGGTCAACTTTTCAAAAAAGGCCGAATTATTTTCGGTGGCTCCCCGGTCCCGGTAGACGGATCGTTCCCCATAGAGCATTCAAGGATTGATACAGCGATCCGCTCCCTACCAGAGTTGCTTCCCCAAGCAGATTTCTTTTTTTCTTTTTATACCATGCATAACATTTGCATTTGCATGCATATCATATCAAGCATACACATAAGCTGATAAACAGGTCCTCCAAAGCAGACTGAAGAATTGCTTTACAACCAGAGTCATGAGATCCAGCCAGAGGATCAAGTGTGAGTGATCCAGCCTGAGGGTCATTTTTGAAGATTCAGCCTGAGAATCGTTTTCCAGTGATCCAGCCTGAGGGTCATTTTTGAAGATTCAGCCTGAGAATCGTTTTCCAATGATCCAGCCTGAGGGTCATTTTGAAGATTCAGCCTGAGAATCGTTTTCCAGCGATCCAGCCTGAGGGTCATTTTTGAAGATTCATCCTGAGAATCGTTGTTCCAGTGATCCAGCCTGAGGGTCATTTTTGAAGATTCAGCCTGAGAATCCTTTTCCAGAGATCTAGCCTAAGGGTCATTTCGAAGATTCAACCAGAGAGTCGACTACGAGCGTTATTTCCCCAGCAAGCCAGCTGGAGGAATAGATTGACAGCTTAACAGAAAATCAACCTACAAGAGGATCCAGCCCGCGGATCGCATTTAAAAAACAAAGTCTAATTGAAGAGTCGTTATAACATGTTCTAGCCTGAAGAATATGTACGAAGCCCAAAAGTGGGATATTCTCGAAGCTGCATATCTAACATGAAGATCGAGTGTAGCTTTCGAAAGGGGGTCAACCAGCGCATGCCTCAGATGCGAGATCCTGATGATGGGAATTTATCATCAAAACAATCCAGATCTAGCCAGAAGATCGAAGTAGATCTAGCCAGAAGATCGAAGTCAGGTCTAGCCCGAAGACCGGAAATAGATTCAGCCAGAGAATCGAAACAATTCAGATCTAGCCAGAAGATCGAAGAAGATCTAGCCAGAAGATCGAAGTCAGGTCTAGCCCGAAGACCGGAAATAGATTCAGCCAGAGAATCGAAACAATTCAGATCTAGCCAGAAGATCGAAATAGATTCAACCAGAGAATCGAAATAAGTTAGGTCTAGCCCGAAGACCGGAAATAGATTCAGCCAGAGAATCGAAACAATTCAGATCTAGCCAGAAGATCGAAGTAGATTCAGCCAGAGAATCAAAGGGAATAGATTCAGCCAGAGAATCGAAACAATTCAGATCTAGCCAGAAGATCGAAGAAGATCTAGCCAGAAGATCGAAGTCAGGTCTAGCCCGAAGACCGGAAATAGATTCAGCCAGAGAATCGAAATAATTCAGATCTAGCCAGAAGATCGAAGTAGATTCAGCCAAAGAATCAAAGAAAATAGATTCAGCCAGAGAATCGAAACAAAGGAGATCTAGCCAGAAGATCGAAGAAGATCTAGCCAGAAGATTGAAACCGTATCCAGCCCGAGGATCAAAATTAACATCCAACCAGAGGACTAAATTGAGTATAGATTCAGCCAGAGGATCGAAACTCCAGATTAAGCCAGAAAACTTATTCAGATTCAGCTAGAGGATCGGAAGAGAAATAAACAGCGCGGTGTATTTCAACATTTTTGTGGTGTTCTTGGAGCGCAAATTTTCGGTCTGTCTTTGGTATTCAATCACAGCTCACCCTGTTTGTCTGATAAGCTGTTCACTTTCATCCTGCTCGGGTTAGCTGATGACTGAATAGGGGCAGCTGTAACACCCCAAAATTTGCCCTCCTCATTCATGCATTCATTTTTAGGTCATTTAACATTTCATATTGCGTTTCATCATGTCAATCAGAATCATATCCAAGAAACTTTATTTAAAAAAAAAAAAGAAAACGAAAAAAAAAACGAAATAAGTAAATAAATAAATAAAAGAAAAAATCTTGGACTTGGACCTCTCTCGGTTGAGCCCAAAAAGCCATGAAAATCAGGTTATAAAAGAGGGAGAACAGACAGGAAAAGGAAGAGAAGCAAAATACTCTGAGGTTTCCTTGAAACAAAACCCTGGAGAGAAACCTAGATAGAGAGAGTGAGAATTAATCTGCAGCAACCTCCAGGCAACTCTGAAAGGTTCATTCTGACTCACACACTTTCAGCTCAAGCAAACCCTAACATTGGTTTGCATATCCAGCCGTGCCATTTGATTTCAACCGATCTCTCCAATCAGGTTTGCCCTATATCCATCATCTTTATGCCTTTAATTTGAATGCTCTAAATGTATGAGGTATTATGGGTGAATTTGATACCCTTTTGATGCATGTGTTTGACAAGAGGTTTAGGCCTCCTACCCTTGGTTGCTTTTTGTGAGCTTTTTGTGAATTTTAATGGCATGATTCATGTGGTCACATTTTGATTTAGGGGCAACTCTTGGTTACCCTATTTTGTTTCTCTAACCTGTTTGTTGAGTTTTGTTTTGTGAGGGCTCATATGACTCTTGCAGAGATGGTTTGCCTGGTGTTCCACTTTATTTGTGGGATACCGCCTGGAGGTTTCATTCTGATTACCTGTACTGACTCACTTTCTTTGATGGTGTTAGCTTGGAAGGATCTCAGGGTTTCCTTGTTCCGTTAATTACTGTTACTTCGGATCTTTATCCATGTGGTACTTTTACATTTTCCCATATTTTTACCGCTTTCTTAGCTGGAAGACCTCGATAGGAGGCAATGTTTTGTGTGTTTACTTTATGCAGGTTCCTTCGTCTAGGATTTCCCTTTTGCCTGAGCATCCCTAACCCTACCAACTCATTGATTTTTCTTCTCCTAACACGTTTACTTCTTCTACTACAGGCGAGTAAGTCTCCAAAGGTCGAGCATCCGGTAGATTGCGTAGTGACGTCGTTCGTCCAAAACCCAATCCATAACCCCGTAGTTAGCCGAACTACGGCTTGCTCTGATTCTCATTCCAGATGAGATACGTAGGCATAAGACGCGATGTCTTAGCGAGCACAATTACCCTTAACCCCTAGGTAGCCGAGCTACGAAGACTTTGATTCTCATATTCAGATGAGATACGTATGCAGTGGATGCGACATCCGTGCGAGTCATTTTCTTTTGACCCTTTTTTTTTAGTAAATAACACATTAGATAAACCCACACCCTTTAGACAAGAACTACAAAAGTGGATCCCGTAGAGTACTACGGATGCGTAGGGGTGCTAATACCTTCCCTTCGCATAATCGACTCCCGAACCCAAGATTTGGTTGCGAGACCCTGTCTTGTCCTTTCCTTTTTCCAGGTTTACTTCGAGTGTTTCCTTTCCCTCCTTTGGGATAAATAACGCACGGTGGCGACTCTCCTGTCTTTCTTCGCCGATTGTTTTTTTTTTCGCATTCCACTTTTCAGGTTGCGACAGTTGTACTTCGATGGGTCTAGTCACAAGGATGGAATAGGTATAAGAGTGCTAATTATTTATCCTAATAAAATTCCAACAAGACTCAAGTAGATAGTATAAGGCTTGTGTTCGAACAATGAGGCTAAATATGAAACCCTCATAGCCGAACTTGAAATATTGTTGGAATTGGGGGCAACTCACGTCGAAATAATGGGCGACTCAGAGTTAGTCATAAAATAGATCACAAAGGAATACAAATGTATTAAGAAGAATTTAATTATGTACTTCATAATAGCCAGTCGATTGCTAAAAAATTCGAAATGGCTAATATTCAACATATACCTCGATTAGAAAATCAAGTGGCTAATGATTTGGCTCAGATCGCATATGGGTATAAAATTTCAAAATAAAAATTGCAAAAATTTATCGAAGTTAGAGGAAAGGTCGTTGCAACCAGATCAACCCCTACAAACTTAGAAAAGACAAAGTTGGGATATGCTGATGAAGGAAACTTCAAAATATTGGCAGTAGACAATCTGACAGATGGAGATTGGAGGAAACCAATAGTGGTATATCTATAGAGTCCAACGGCCTCTGCTGATCGAAAAACCAGGTATCGAGCATTAAGTTATGTTCTTTTGGGATTATAGTTGTTTAAGAAGTCTACTGAGAGAGTTTTGCTTAAGTGCCTCAATGAGTCAGAGGCGTATTTAGCCCTTTCGACTGTCCACATTAGGGCATGTGAGGCACACCAAGTTGGTCATAAGATGAAATGGCTTTTATTTTGCCAAGGGATGTATTGGCCTACTATGTTGAAGGATTGCATTGAAATTGCAAAGGGATGCCAAGAATGTCAGGTACATGAATGCATACAACATGTTCCCGCAAGCGAATTGCACTCTATCATCAAGCTTTGGCCATTTAGAGGTTGGGCTTTAGATTTAATTGGGGAAATTCGACCACCATCATCTAACAGTCGAAGATATATCCTGGTGGGCGTTGATTATTTTACGAAATGGACTGAAGATATACCCTTACCAAACATGAATGAGGAGGATGTGATTGAGTTTATCCAGAAGCATATTATTTATAGATTTGGAATCCCAGAGACTATCACAACAGATCAAGGGTCAGTATTCACTGGTCAAAAGATGCAAGAATTTGCTAAAGAAATGGGTTTCAAACTGTTAACTTCGACGCCATATTATGCTCAAGCTAATGGACAAGTCGAAGCTGCTAATAAAGTGATCATTGGTTTGATTAAAAAGCATGTGGGGAAGAATCCTAGAAATTGGCACAAAAATCTAGATCAGACTTTGTGGGCATGTCGTACCTCTCCCAAAGAAGCCACTAAGTCGATCCCTTTTCGGCTAACTTTTGGCCATGATGTTGTTTTACCAGTAGAGATTCACCTACAATCCATAAGGATTCAAAGGCATCATGAAATTCCAACAGAGTCATATTGGAGCATGATGCTGGATGAATTAGTTGATTTAGATGAAGAAAGGTTAAATGCCTTGGAGTTATTAAAATTGCAGAAGAAGAGAGTAGAGAACTCTTATAACAAGAAGGTGAAAGTCAAAAGTTTTTTGCTTGAAGACTTGGTATGGAAAGTGATCCTTCCAATTTATAGAAAGGATAAGACCTTAGGGAAGTGGTCTCCAAAATGGGAATGCCCTTTTCAGATTTTACAAGTATTTTCTAATGGTGCCTAGAGCTTAATGAAGACAAGAGGACTTTGAGAGTAAATGGGAAATATTTAAAAAATTATAGACCAATACTCCAAGAGATAAAAATAAGAGACGAATAGTTATATATAAGTTAATCAAAGCCAATATGGTAAAAATGTCAAAATGGTTTACATTTGATTCGAAGGGCCAAATGGCTAGTATTCATTACAATTAAAATGTGTCTCATTACATAAAAAATAAATAAAATGGAAAGGAGACTAAAAAATTAGAAAGGAAAGTTGACCTTGATCTGAAGGTACTTTGCTTTAAGAAGCTCCAGACGTTTCTCACATAAAGATCTCTTATACCATAGAAGTTTGAGGTCAAACTCAAGTTTTCGAGCTTGTTCGACGAACTCCATGCCGAATTCTAGCTCTTTAGCCATTAAGGCATCATCAAACTCTAAGAGTTTGCTTTTGCTTCTTTCTGCCTCATAAATCTTTGCTTGAAGTTATTCTATTTGCTTCTTCCAAGAAGGAATATCACGATCGTGGCTTTCGATTTTCTCTTTGTTCTTATGTTTAATTTGCTCCAATCCCATCGCCTTGTTGGTGGATTCGATGGCAGCATCCCAGGCAGCTGCCTCAGAACCAGACTTCTTCTCGATTTCCCCTGTTAGTTGAGGTAGCAGTTTATGATCTGCGACAACTTGGTCGATCATAGTACATATCTCCAATATATCATTGGCAACTTTAGGGGAAGTTTCTAGCAGGTTGACTTGATTCAGAAGAGCCTTTAAGGTTAAGGGGTCAGAGGGATCAGCCAACAGCAATTGTCGCAACCTGCGAAAAAACAACTGGCGAGAAAAGAAAAATGACAGAAGAGTCGCCACCGTGCGTTATTTATCCCAAAGGAGGGAAAGGAAACGCTCGAAGTAAACCTGGAGAAAGGAAAGGAAAAGACAAGGTCTCACAACCAAATCTTGGGTTCAGGAGTCGATTATGTGAAGGGAAAGTATTAGCACCCCTACACATCCGTAGTACTCTACGGGATCCACTCTTGTTGTTCTTGTCTAAAGGGTGTGTGTTTATCTAATGTACTATTTACTAAAAGAGAGGGTCAAAAGAAAATGACTCGCACGGGTGTGGCATCCACTACATACGTATCTCATCTGAATATGAGAATCAGAGTCTTCGTAGCTCGGCTACCTATGGGTTAAAGAGAAGTGTGCTCGCTAAGATATCGCGTCTTATGCCTACGTATCTTATCAGGAATGAGAATCTGAGCAAAACGTAGTTCAGCTAACTACGAGAACAAAGGTCTCGATTGCAACTAGGGCAAGAGAAAGGGAAGGTCTCGATCACAACGAGGGCGAGAGAAAAGAATCGTAACGAGGGTGAAAGCGAACAAGGATTAGTTGTTAGTCGTAAATCAAAAAAAGAACTCGGCAAGACATCGCATCTTGTGCCTACATATCTCATCTGAACATGAGAATCAGAGTTGTCGTAGTTCGGATAACTAGGGGTTGCCATAAGAACATGGACTTACAAAGGAGGACACCAGTTGTGTCAAAGGAAGGTGGGCAATGTGTTCACATCCTAGCAGCAGGTGTCGCAGCCCGCTGAATCGAGTCTTAGGCAGTTACCTCTTTGCAATAGAACGGACTACATGCCACAGGATCGGAGACGCACGGAAGGTCTAAAGAATGGGGAAGCTCTGCCCTAGAGTTGTCATGCAATATGGACCTAAGTGTTAGGATTTACGAATGGGAAAATCTACCTAATGTTAGCATGCAAAGAGAGAGGGAATTCTACCTATGTTATCATACAAAAGAATAAGGGAATTCTACCTAATGTTATCATACAAAGAAAAAGGGAATACTACCTATGTTATCATACAAAGGGTTCTACCTAATGGGTGCTACCTAAACGGAACAAGAATCGACGAATGGAGCAAGGAGAGGAGTGGGGTAAAGGGTAGATGGCGATGCACGAAGCAATCAACTTACAGGTAGATGGCGATGCCAGAAGCAATCGACTTACAAGAGAAATGGCGATGCATGAAGCAATCGACTTACAAAAGGATGGACGAATACGTGCTGGATCTGTTAAGTTTTGAAAATGATTACTCGACGTTGGATCGAGGTTTTGATCTTGTTTTGAAATGGTTATCGGATGTTCGTTTTAATTCTTGTATTAACAGATGAATAAAGAATGAAAGAATAAACATATACACTTCATGGGAAAGGGGTACATTTGTTATGACTGGGGTTGTTCATGGCAATCAAACAATAAAATAATATATGCCTCATACACCATACAAGTAGGCAACAGTTTAATCAGACAAATTAGATATAAACAGGTATGTAATTGAATCAAGGAATGAAATTAATGAGCTTTAGACAATGCATGAGAGGTATAAACATGTTAGGAAATCAAACAATAGAAGCATGGATGAAAGGAACAAGTATAAAAAAATATCAGATGAATCAGACAAGTGAAACTATGCACACAAACGATCACTGGATAATTTAATCGGGAAATGATACAAGGATCAAATAAAATCAAGATGAAAAGCCTATAATAGATGGCATATGAGATGAACAAGGGAGGATCAAAATATCTCTTCAATTTCCCTAAGCAATCCCTTAAGTCAAACATCAATCATAGAAAAGTCAACTGTAAAGTCAAGTCAACTTAAAAAATGTCTAATAAATAGTAAATTAATTAATAAAATTTTGAAAAATTAAATTAAGTAAGGTGGGATCAGGACATCATTATCCCCCAAAAAGATTTCAAAAATAATGAAAATTGGTTATTGAATTAATTGAATCAAAGCAAAGGTCAAACCAAAAGTCCAACAACAAGACTAGGTTAGAAATAAATCAAGAATAAATAGTAAATTAATCACAAAAATGGAAATGCTACGCGATTTGGGAGGATGCAATGCAATATGATTCTACATGCAGGGATGTAAAATGCTAGAGAGAATGCCAAGCCGAGGCAAGGAATCCTGCCGGGGAAATGATTACAATCTTCTGGATCCTGGCAATGCTGTTGGAGATACACCGCACGATGAACTCTGTGGGGAAGTGACCGGCCACGCGGTGTTCAGGAAATAACGAAATACCGAGACTCTGACTGGGGAGAGAATGGCTCTGGAAGCCTGTTGTTGAGGAAAGCGACAGTGGTTATGGCAACCATAATCTGCGAGAGAGACGACTCAGCAGGGGAAGCAAACACCAATACGGTACCGAGATTCTGCTACAAGGAAAGAGACCGCGGATTTGGCGTCGAGATTATCGATCTGGCATCGAACTCTGAGGAGCAGCCGCTTCTGCTGGGAAGATACAGTCTGGCACTGTTAACTCCACTAGGGATATACAGTCTGGTACTGTCAACTCTACTGGGGAGTGTATAGTCTGGAACACATGCTTGGGGAGTACAATAACGAGAACCTGCTGGGGATTGAAGAATCCAATGCTCGAACCAACTTTGCAGGGATCAGATACCAAACTTCAACTGTTGAAGCAAAAAACATCCGCGATCATCTGCTGGGAACCTTGAGGAAATGCGTCGAGTGTACCTGTTCTGAATGGACGATCCAAAGCACTTAAAATTTATGGCAATTTTAAATGTTTATTGAGCATGTACCTGAAAAGCCCTTATGTTTCATGATGCAAACAAAACAGTAAAATGAAAATGCAAACAGCGATATACTAAATAACACGATTTTATTGATTGTATGGCCTCTGAATAGGCATTTACATCAGGAAGCAATCCCTGGAAAGAGGTAATCACACAAAAGATAAAGACAGAAATTAATCTAATGGCAATGTGAAATGGATTTCTATCGGGTTCCAATTCTGCTATGACTCGCTCGTCTTCAAGATCCTCCAGATGATCAACTTTCTGAAAAGGGTGATTGGACTGTTTCCTATCCTTCAAAAGTTTCCAGTTATCGACATGAGATGAGATTCGGAACTACTCAGAACGCAATCATTCGCTTAATTCCTAACTTTTGCCTGGATTGCCCTTTCGGGTTTTCAATCCACCGGGATACCCATTTTTGCCTAAGTTTCCTTTTCAGATTTTCAACTTACCAGGTGTACAATCTTTTCAATTTTTAATCCCTAACTTTTGCCCTAACCTTTTTTCATTTTCTTGGTTCGTCGGGATGCCCATTTTTACCTGGACTATTCTTTTTAATGTCCAGCGGGTCTATCTTATGCGAAGTATTTTTTAACTGCGTCTGAGTTCACAGGGGAAGTGAAGTCTTCACCATCCATAATTGCAAGAATTAAGGCTCCGTCATCAAAAATCTTGGTGACAATATATGGTCCTTCATAGTTAGGAGTCCACTTGCCCCTGTGATCTGTCTGAGGAGGAAGGATCCTTTTCAACACCAAATCTCAAACTTGGAAACACCGAGGATGCATTTTCCGATCAAGGGCTCTCTTCATCCGACTCTGATACAACTGCGCATGACAAATGGTTGTCATTCGCTTCTCTTCGATAAGACTCAACTCGTTGAACCTTGTTCGAATCCATTTAGCTTTGTCTAGCTTGACATCCAACAAGACTCTTAGAGAAGGAATCTCCACTTCAACAGGTAGGACTGCTTCCATACCATACACAAGGGAGTAAGGGGTTGCCCCGGTCGATGTACGTACTGAAGTACGGTACCCATGCAAGGTGAAGGGTAGCATCTCATGCCAATCCCTGTACGTAACGACCATCTTCTGCACAATCTTCTTTATGTTCTTATTCGCTGCCTTAACATCACCGTTCATCTTAGGACAGTAAGGGGAAGAATTGTGGTGCTGAATGTTGAAGTTCTGACACAACTCCTTCATCATTTTGTTATTGAGAGTAGAACCATTATCAGTAATGATTCTTTCGGGAATCCCATAATGACAAATGATTTCTTTCTTAATGAATCGGGCAACCACATGTCTGGTGACCTTCACAAATGACGCGGCTTCGACCCACTTGGTGAAATAGTCGATGGCAACAAGGATGAAGCGATGCCCATTGGAAGCAGTCGGCTCAATCTTTCCAATCATATCAATGCCCCACATAGCAAACGGCCACGGCGAAGACATCACATTCAGAGGATTTGGGGGCACATGCACCTTATCAGTATAAATCTGGCATTTATGGCACTTCCGATCATATTTGAAACAATCAGATTCCATGGTCATCCAATAATAACCCGCTCTCAACAATTTCTTAGCCATTGCGTGTCCGCCGACATGAGTATCGAAGGAGCCTTCATGAACTTCCTACATTAACATATCTGCTTCGTGTCTATCCACGCATCTGAGCAAAACCATGTCGAAGTTCCTCTTATACAGCACATCGTCTTTGTTCAAGAAGAAACTGCCTGCCAATCTTCTTAAAGTCTTTCTGTCATTGTTGGATGCCCCTGTCGGGTACTCTTGATTCTTCAGAAAGCACTTGATATCGTGATACCATGGCTTGTCATCAATTGCCAGTTCAGCAGCAAACACATAGGCGGCCCTATCGAGCCGCATAACATCGATCCTAGGAGCATAGTTCCACCGAACTACCTTGATCATGGAGGATAGAGTAGCAAGAGCATCTACCATCTGGTTCTCGTCACGAGGTATATGATACGGTTTTACTGTCGTGAAGAAAGTCAACAGTCTTCTCGTGTAATCTCTGTAGGGGACCAAATTAGGCTGGAGAGTATTCCAATCACCATTCACTTGATTGATCACTAGAGCTGAATCTCCGAAGATGTCTAGAGTCTTGATTCTCAAATCAATGGCCTGCTCAATACCCAAAATGCAAGCTTCATACTCAACTTCATTATTGGTGCACTCAAAATTCAGACGAGCGGTGAAAGGCATGTGGGCACCTTTCGGAGTAGTAATGATAGCACCAATTCCACTTCCTTTAGCATTGACGGCCCCATCAAACGTCAAAGTCCACTTTTCATTAGGATCAGGTCCTTCCTCAACCACTGGCTCTTCACAGTCTTTCATCTTAAGGAACATGATATCTTCATTTGGAAAATCAAACTTCATCGGCTCATAATCATCAATCGGCTGCTGAGCAAGATAGTCTGACAGAATACTTCCTTTGATGGCTTTCTGGGATGTATACTGGATGTCGTACTCTGTCAGTACCATTTGCCAACGAGCAACTCTTCCGGTGAGAGCTGGTTTCTCAAATATGTACTTGACTGGATCCATCTTGGAGATCAGTAAGGTTGTGTGAGTCAGCATGTATTGTCTCAATCGCTTAGCAGCCCACGCAAGTGCACAACATGTCTTTTCAAGCATTGAGTATCTCGACTCGCAGTCTATGAATTTCTTGCTCAGGTAGTAGATGGCATGCTCTTTCCTACCTGTCTCGTCGTGTTGACCGAGAACACAACTCATAGAATTGTCAAGTACTGTCAAGTACATAATCAGTGGTCTCTCTGGGACTGGAGGCATAAGGATAGGAGGATTCTGCAAATACTCTTTTATCTTCTCAAAAGCCCTCTGACAATCATCATTCCACCTGATAGCCTGATCTTTTCTCAGCAACTTGAAAATTGGCTCACACGTGGTTGTTAGGTGAGAGATGAACCTTGCAATGTAGTTCAACCTCCCTAAGAAACCACAGACTTGTTTCTCTGTTCTTGGCTCAAGCATTTCCTGTATCGCTTTTACTTTGTCAGGATCCACCTCAATCCCTTTTCCACTAACAATAAAACCTAATAGTTTTCCAGATCTCACCCCGAAAGTACACTTGTTCGGATTAAGCCTCAGCTTGAACTTCCTCAAATGCTCAAACAACTTCTGCAGATTCACCAAATGTTCTTCTTCTGTCTGAGATTTGGCAATCATATCGTTAACATAAACCTCGATTTCATGATGAATCATATCATGGAAAAGAGTCACCATAGCTCGTTGATATGTTGCCCCAGCGTTCTTTAGACCAAACGGCATCACCTTGTAGCAGAAGGTGCCCCATGGGGTTATGAAAGTTGTCTTCTCCATGTCTTCTGGTGCCATCTTAATTTGATTATAGCCAGAAAAGCCATCCATGAAGGAGAATACCGAGAACTGAGTTGTGTTATCCACCAAAACGTCAATGTGAGGTAATGGGAAATCGTCTTTAGGACTGGCTCTGTTCAAATCCCGGTAGTCAACACACATCTGTACCTTTCCATCCTTCTTAGGTACTGGAACGATATTTGCAACCCATGGCGGATAGTTTGTAACTGCTAGAAACCCTGCCTCCAACGGCCTTTGCACCTCTTCCTTTATCTTGACAACCATCTCTGGTCTTGTTCTTCTGAGCTTCTGCTTGACCGAAGGACAATCCTTTTTGAGAGGCAAACGGTGCACCACAATGTCTATGTCAAGCCCTGGCATATCCTGATAAGACCAGGCGAAGACGTCAACATACTCTTGCAGCAGTTCAATCAACCCCTTCTTCACATCATCTTCCAAAGCAGCCCCTATCTTGATTTCTCTCTTAGCGTCCTCGGTGCCAAGATTAATCACTTCAATAGACTCTTGATGCGGTTGAATAACCATTTCCTCCTGTTTTAACAACCTGGCAAGTTCTTCAGGGAGTTCACAGTCTTCATCACCCTCTTCTTCAGCTTGAAAGATAGGATTTTCAAAGTCGAAGTGAGCCATAGCAGAACCGTTACCAATAGGATCTGGTGACGTGCATCTGCATGAGTGATGGTATGTGCTTATGAGTGTGAACAGTGAGTGAAAACTAAACAAACATTGCCAAATATATTTTTTTGATTTTTGAATTTTGAAAACTGCAAAAATTGAAAAACAGTGAATAAAATTTTGAATGCAAAAAGACGTCTTTTATTTATGATAAGCAATGCAGGTATTCACATAGATGAGCCCTACAATGAGTCATTACGCCCTGGACAATCTCCTCAGAAGACCAATTGTTGATGACTTCACCCGGGATCCTCGGACGCACCCAGTTGTCAATGTCGCAATCACTATCTCCATCTTCTTCGTTGATTACAGAGATCTAGCCATACTGAATGATGCCAGCACTGGAGAAAGTAATCGGCCCCTGTCGAGTCTGAGGCGCTGAAGTTGTAGAAGTTAGAGTTGGCTGATACCCAATCCCGAACTTGTCTTCTTTCATCGGTAACTCCAATAGACGTCCCCAACCAGGAGCAACACCTGAATCTACCAAGGCCTGTGCCTGCTTGAAGGATGAGATAAATGCACCCGCTTTAACCTCTTCCATCGGAGCTGCATCCTTGATCTGAACTGCCTCAAAGGCCTGACACAGAGTCTCATGAATTTCACCTTCTACCTCTACATACTTGAATGTAGACAGGTTACTGACCAGACTGTCCTCCTCACCACAGACGGTGATAATTCTTCCATTAACTGGGAATTTGATTTTCTGATGCAAAGTTGAGGAGACTGCCCCAACATTGTTGATCCAAGGACGACCCAGCAGGCAGCTATAGGAAGGACTGATATCCATCACATAGAAGACAGTGTTGAATGTTTGTGATCTAATCTGAATTGGCAATTCTACCTCTCCGAACACTGACCTCTTAGAACCATCGAAGGCTCTCACAATGAGATCAGAATGCTTCAAGACCAAACCTTCTACTTCTAACCTTGACAGAGCTCTCTTGGGTAGCACATTGAGAGAGGAGCATGTTCCACCAGAACATGTGATAAAACAGTGTCTTTGCATTCTATCGAGATATGCAAAGCTTTATTATGATTATGTCCAGCTGGTGTCAAGTCAGAATCAGTAAAACCCAACCCGTTGCTCGCATGAACATTTGCAACGATCCCTTCTAGTTGGTTTACTGAGATCTCCTAAGGCACATAAGCAGCATTAAGAACCTTCAGCAGTGCCTCCCTGTGTGCCTCCGAGCACAGCAGGAGTGAGAGAATAGATATCTTGGATGACGTCTGAATCAACTGATCGACTACCTTGTAGTCGCTTTTCTTTATAATTCTCAGAAGCTCGTCCACATCCTTCGTGAAAGTAGGCTCAGAGCCATCCTGGGGTGCAGAGGTACCCTCATTCACAACTTGTTTGCCCTTGGCCTTCGCCGCAGCGTCAACATTACCAGCTTGGGTAACCGGTGGTGAGAACAGCCTACCACTCCTGGTGAATCGCCCGATTCCACCAACATTGTCCACTACGGGATCTTTTATTTCCACCTCAGATTCAGACTTCTGATTCTGCACCTCTTCTATTTTTAGTGGCTGTTCCATTCCATGATCATGCGTGTATACACTCCCCCCATAATGCCAAGGAATGGCCCTTTCGCTGGTGAAAGGTAAAGGACCAGGGGTCGTGATGGTCATAGTGGATGGTCGCACTAGTGGCACTGGTTGCGCTTCTGGCACACTAATCTGAGCAGTTGGGTAGAAAATAGTGATAGTAGCAACATCACAATCATACTCAGAAATCTCATTCATTGAAAAGCAAACATCCGAAACATAGGAATCAAGTTCAATTACATAAGAATCAACCACATTGTTTGGGATATCAGCAACAACATTGGAAAAATCAAATACATCATTATGAATTACAGAATCAGCAGGAACAACATCTGTGAATTCATCAACAACATCTTCAAACACCTCTTCCACAACCCCTTCAACAAACTCTTGGACAGACAAGTCTTCAACTTGGAGGATACCGTTGTCAAGCAAGGCCTGGATACCTTGCTGCAGCTTCAAACAACCATTGCTCTGAGTAGCACAATCCAAACAACCCCTCCCACAACCGGGGAAAACATCGGCCTTCAGCAAATATTCTTTAATCTCCAACAGCGGAGTCTTCAACTTCAACACATCCTTGATGGACTTGGCTTCTCCTTCCAGCATATTAACATTTGCACCACCATACTACGGCATGGGATTATTGACGACATTAGGAGCCGGCGCAAAGTTGATGGCCTTTGAGTCTATGAGATCCTGAACTACGTGCTTAAAAGCTTTGCAGTTCTCAATATTGTGGCCAGGTGCCCCATAGTGGAAGTTACACCTAGCATTGGCGTCATATCCCACCGGAAGTCTGCCGATAGGAGGAGCCAGAGTGCGTAACTGCACAAGTTGTAGTTGTTGAAGGCTAGGAAGCAACTGAGCGTATGGCATTGGAAGAGTGTTGAAACGCCTATCCATCATCTTTTGCCTCTGTTGGTAGGCGGGTCTGTTATCTTGTTGCTGTTGATACTGAGTTGGTGGACGTTGTGGTTGTTGTTGTTGTACTGGTGCTGCAGCCGAAATGGTCACAGCTACAACATAAGGCTGCTGATGGTAGCTCTGAAAACTGTTTCTTCTGATACCCCTGCTTTGATAAGAAGACATAGAATTAACATCCCCTTCTCTCCTTTTCTGTCCCTGTATGAACGACTTATTTACCCCTGATGATGATCCAACTCCATTCTGGATCTTGCATGTCTTCAAGTAGTTCTCCACTCTCTCACCGGTAGAGACTACATCAGCAAAGTTAGAGGCATTGCAACCCACCAAGCGCTCCAAGTAAGATCCGGGCAAAGTGTTCATGAACATGTTAGCCATTTCCTTCTCCAACATCGGAGGCTGAACACGGGAAGCTGTCTCTCTCCAGCGTTGAGCATATTCTCTGAAGCATTCATTACTTTTGAGAGACAGATTATGAAGTTGAGTTCTGTCGGACGTCATGTCAGCGTTGTACTGATACTGCTTTACAAAAGCCTCAGCCAAGTCCCTCCAGCAATGGATGTGGGCTCTGTCCAGCCTCATATACCATTCCAAGGATTCCCCAGCTATACTATCCTGGAAAAAGTACATGAGTAGCTTCTCGTCGTCGGAGTATGCAACCATCTTACGGAAGTAGGCTTGCACATGAGTCTTTGGGCAAGAGTTGCCATCGTACTTGTCAAATATCGGAACCTTGAATTTTGGTGGCACCCTCACACCTGGGACCAACCCCAAGTCAGCAACATCGACCCCCAGATTATTCTGTCCTTCTACAACCTTCAACCTTTCCTCCAATCTCCTAAACATGGGGTCCATGCCATGACCCATGCCAAGGTCCTCCTGCATCAAGGTGAACTAATCGTCCTGATCATCATGGACGGGCTGTTGACCGGAGTTGACATGTGGGATCGGGGTAGGCCCTGGTCCACTGGGTCCGTTAACTTCTCCAACTGGAGGATCAGTTACCGTCTCTAGTTGAGTAGTGGCGGGATTCCTCTGCATCATCTGTCTGAGCTCTTGCTGTCCTTGAGCCACCCCCTGGACCACATCCATGAATTGGTTCATGCGAATCCTCATCTCGATGAGTTCTGCTTGTAGGCCCTCCATAGCTCTCTATTGATTTCTGCGAGTACCGTACCAGTGAATTCCTGAATCAGCTATCCTGCTAGTGGAATACCAAACAACTGAGAACAATACGGCGGTACCTGTTATGCAAGACATGCTATGGATATGCAAATGCAATGTCATGTTTATCAATTCCAAAAGGTATTCTAACCCCTTGATTCCAGTCTCTCGTCAGATAAAAAGTGTAAGAAAAACCCCGACTAGAATCAAGAAGAAGATATCAGCCCCTGGGAATAGATAAACATGTGTTGAATGATGTGAATGCAAAATGATGTGATGCAATGCAGTGACATGGAAATCAGGACTGCTGCATCTGCTTAAATAACTATCTGGTTGCACCGTCTGAAGAGAAAACCCACTGAGGAATATAATACAAGATCAAAGCTTTGCTCCAGAAAACCGGGTTGGTTGAAGGTTAAGGTTTCTTGAATTTAGCCCGCCCCTCACTGGTAGGTTCTAAGAACAGAAGTTCGTCAGCTTCAGCCCTTCAGTCGAGAATAATACGTTTACCACTGAAGGTTTGGCATTATTATGGGATAAAAGACCTCCACTGACTCCCCTCAACAGGACATCCTAAAGCAAGTTCCCAGTCTCGGGGTCCTCGGATTGGCAGCGAGAATGCGCCCACCAGAGCTAACATAATCACGTCTCGGAGGAGAGGCCTCAACTGAGTTCTCGGGAAATGGTCACCAGAGTCGACGATTTCTAGAGGAACATCTGTCGTTATGGAACACCCATAGGACAAAATATATCCAAAAGAAACCTCGTCTGGATGTGGGTCTTATGAACGACTTAACGTAGCAACATGCCACGCAAGCCTCATGACTATCCACTCTAAGACCTGTGTGTATGCTCAAGCCTGGGTAGTGGGCTTATCTTTCGTAGAACATCCCACCCCAACAAACAAATAACCCAACAACAGAGCCAACAGATACAAGCAAACATATGTACATGAATGCAATAAGGTAAAGCAAGTAAATGCTGAAAAATAAATAACTGTACAAAAGAATAAACACACAACAAACAAGAAACCTACAAAAGCTAGGAGGGACTCGCTTAGGGAAACCGGGTCCCCAGCAGAGTCGCCAGCTGTCGCAACCTGCGAAAAAACAACCGGCGAGAAAAGAAAAATGACAGAAGAGTCGCCACCGTGCGTTATTTATCCCAAAGGAGGGAAAGGAAACGCTCGAAGTAAACCTGGAGAAAGGAAAGGAAAAGACAAGGTCTCACAACCAAATCTTGGGTTCGGGAGTCGATTATGCGAAGGGAAGGTATTAGCACCCCTACGCATCCGTAGTACTCTACGGGATCCACTCTTGTTGTTCTTGTCTAAAGGGTGTGTGTTTATCTAATGTACTATTTACTAAAAGAGAGGGTCAAAAGAAAATGACTCGCACGGATGTGGCATCCACTTCATACGTATCTCATCTAAATATGAGAATCAGAGTCTTCGTAGCTCGGCTACCTATGGGTTAAAGAGAAGTGTGCTCGCTAAGATATCGCGTCTTATGCCTACGTATCTCATCGGGAATGAGAATCAGAGCAAAACGTAGTTCAGCTAACTACGGGAACAAAGGTCTCGATTGCAACTAGGGCAAGAGAAAGGGAAGGTCTCGATCGCAACGAGGGCGAGAGAAAAGAATCACAACGAGGGTGAAAGCAAACAAGGATTAGTTGTTAGTCGTCAATCAAAAAAAGAACTCGGCAAGACATCGCATCTTGTGCCTACGTATCTCATCTGAACATGAGAATCAGAGTTGTCGTAGTTCGGATAACTAGGGGTTGCCATATGAACATGGACTTACAAAGGAGGACACCAGTTGTGTCAAAGGAAGGTGGGCAATGTGCTCACATCCTAGCAGCAGGTGTCGCAGCCCGCTGAATCGAGTCTTAGGCAGTTACCTCTTTGCAATAGAACGGACTACATGCCACAGGATCGGAGACGTACGAAAGGTCTAAAGAATGGGGAAGCTCTGCCCTAGAGTTGTCATGCAATATGGACCTAAGTGTTAGGATTTACGAATGGGAAAATCTACCTAATGTTAGCATGCAAAGAGAGAGGGAATTCTACCTATGTTATCATACAAAAGAATAAGGGAATTCTACCTAATGTTATCATACAAAGAAAAAGGGAATACTACCTATGTTATCATACAAAGAGTTCTACCTAATGGGTGCTACCTAAACGGAACAAGAATCAACGAATGGAGCAAGGAGAGGAGTGGGGTAAAGGGTAGATGGCGATGCACGAAGCAATCGACTTACAGGTAGATGGCGATGCCAGAAGCAATCGACTTACAAGAGAAATGGCGATGCATGAAGCAATCGACTTACAAAAGGATGGATGAATACGTGCTGGTTCTGTTAAGTTTTGAAAATGATTACTCGACGTTGGATCGAGGTTTTGATCTTGTTTTGAAATGGTTATCGAATGTTCGTTTTAATTCTTATATTAACAGATGAATAAAGAATGAAAGAATAAACATATACACTTCATGGGATAGGGGTACATTTGTTATGACTGGGGTTGTTCATGGCAATCAAACAATAAAATAATATATGCCTCATACACCATACAAGTAGGCAACAGTTTAATCAGACAAATCAGATATAAACAGGTATGTAATTGAATCAAGGAATGAAATAATGAAATGAATGAGCATTAGACAATGCATGAGAGGTCTAAACATGTTAGGCAATCAAACAATAGAAGCATGGATGAAAGGAACAAGTATAAAAAAATATCAGATGAATCAGACAAGTGAAACTCTGCACACAAACGATCACTGGATAATTAAATCGGGAAATGATACAAGGATCAAATAAAATCAAGATGAAAAGCCTCTAATAGATGGCATATGAGATGAACAAGGGAGGATCAAAATATCTCTTCAATTGCCCTAAGCAATCCCTTAAGTCAAACATCAATCATAGAAAAGTCAACTGTAAAGTCAAGTCAACTTAAAAAATGTCAAATAAATAGTAAATTAATCAATAAAATTATGAAAAATTAAACTAAGTAAAGTGGGGTCAGGAAATTATCATCCCCCAAAAAGATTTCAAAAATAATGAAAATTGGTTATTGAATTAATTGAATCAAAGCAAAGGCCAAACCAAGAGTCCAGCAACAAGACTAGGTTAGAAATAAATCAAGAATAAATAGTAAATTAATCACAAAAATTATGAAAAATTAAACTAAGTAAGGTGGGGTCAGGACATCATCATCCCTAAAAAATATTTCAAAAATAATGAAAATTAGTGTATAAATTAAATGAAATAAAACAGAGGTCAAATGAAAAGTCAACCAAGCAATCTAGATCAAAAATAAATCCAAAATAAATTTAAAAAGGGAAATAAAATTCCAAGAAAAGGTCAGGTTGACCATGGGACATTGGTCAACCCTCATCCCAAAAATCAGAATCTAAAAATAATTTTAAGTCATGAAAATAAAATTAATGAAAAAATGTGTATTAAAATGGACTATTTGAACTAAATAATTAAAATAAAATATTAACATTAAATAAAATATGAAAATAAAAATTAAATAAATTAAACAAAACATTAAGGAAATTAAAAAATATTTTTTGGTATTTTTATAAATAAATAAAATATTTTTATTAATTAAAACAAAACAGAAAAAAGAATGAATAAAAATAAAGGAAATGAAAAGAGAATGTGAGTGGGCCTGGCATGGAGGGGTGCGAACAACATGGAAGCCCAGTCCAGCCCAACCGAATTTATTTAAGTGTGACAACAAATACAATGTACATTTTTTAAACTCATGTAGACATCATATCAGTCGGTCCACTCCAACTTAAGTCACAAAATGACAAAAAAAACGTGGACGGACAAGATGAAGGCCAAAGCGCGTGATCCAGCGGACACAAGGGCGCCACGTGTTATATTTTCATGGAACAATAAAAAACAGCCATGCATGCATGAAGGGAAACGCGAAAACGCAGGAAATTCGTTCCATCTTCCACACAACATATCTCACTCTATGGTGCTCCAAATGAGATGATACAAAAAGCAAAGTTCAAGTCCTAAACGAGTAGAACACAATGGTGCTTTGTTTCGATGAAAATAATGACTTAAACATGTAAAAAAGCGAACAACAAGGGGGCTTCATGCACCCGGATTCAACAAAAAATAATGTTACAAAATTAAAGTTAAAAGCAATGCCTCATGTTGAAGGGTTCATAAGCATGCATAACATAGTATTAACAACAAAAATTAGCACGAAACAAGCATGTCATAGTGAAAATAGCATGAAGTAAGCATGGAATAAATGAAAAAAAAATAACATGAAGTATGGATAATATGATGAGCAACATGGATATATGGTCATGAAAATGGAGAAGTAAAGGTACCTAGTGGATGCAAGGTCCACTGCCCCTTGAATATGGAAGGATGGAAGGAAAAAGAGGTGCTTTGCAAACTTGTGAAATGGAAATGGAATGAGATGGATTTCTTGCTCCTTGCCTTGCTTGCTCTGAACTTTTGCAGCCATTATTTTTCAGATTAGGTTTTAGAATGTTTAAGTATGTAGGGTTTTAAGTGTTAATGGGCTTGAAGTATTTGTTTTGGTTCATGACAAAATGATGTAAAAAGTGGGGGTGGTATGAGCAAGTTCTAAATGTAGCAAAGCTTAAGTGAGTGAACATAAAGAAAATGGCCAAATGAGGTAAAAGCAAGGGCTGGTCAATTTTGTGGTTTGACTTGGTTGTTTGGTTGCAGCATAAAAACAGTCCAACAGGGTGACTTTAAGACCTTGTATCTTGATGAGTACATGTCCAAATGGCAAGGCAATGCAAACAGTAGAAAGAGGGCATGGAGCTTAACATCTTTCATGTTGAACACAAGTTGAAATGATGAGTGGAAAGAGGTGAAAATGGCCATAAAGTGCAGGTTTCACAGCTGCAGAATGGTTGGGCCAGTTTGGCCTAAATGCTGTAAAAAAAATCAGTCTATGATACCAACTTTAGATGAGTGTATCTTTTAAACCAATGATCCAAATGGGATGATTCCAAAAGGATGTGAAATAGGACATAGCAAGGTACAACTGTCATGAAGAAAGTATTTTCAAAAGATGCCTTGAAGTGCAAGAAATCTGGCCCATAAGTCTTGACAAATCTTGAAGATTTTGGACTTAGCAAATTTTCTAAGTGTCCTAAAATAATGTCTCACTTTGACCAAGCATATCTTTCTCAATATTAATGCAAATGAAACAAACTTTATATCTCTAGAAAGCTTGGAACAATAGGAACAACTTTTATGTTGGAGAAATTTTCAAATGGAGCTTGCATCTTGGTGGAAAATGGGCTTAAAGTGGGTGCGAAAACCATAAAAACTTGCCCTAAATGGAAAGTCAACTATTTCCAAATTTGGTAACTTTTCCAACTCTTGATTAAACGATGAATCCATGATCCAACCTTGATCAAATTTCACATGTAGGCTTCCTTAGGCATGAATTTTGAGATTCCACTTTCAAAATGCCAGGAGTTGACTTTTCTGGCCCCATAGTTGACTTTTCCCAAACTGTCTGATTTCTGATTCCATTGGTCAATTGAAGCACCTCTGGCTCAAATAAAGAGCTGATTTTTTGTATGTAGACCCTTGTGGACATATGGAAGGCCATGGAAATGAGTTTCTCCCAAGGAATTAGAAATAAACCGATTTTATGCCAAACCTTAGTTTTAGGGAAAAAACGATCAGGAATTGATTGCACTGATTGCCAATGGATCTTTCTGAGATAATTGTGGATCTTCTTAGGCCAAGATGCCTCCATAATCATGACATGAATGAGCCCCTTCACTTCCAATCAAACCTTGCCTGTTGCAGATAGCCATGAAACCCTGATTTCTGATTAAGTCCAGATGCACACTCTGAAAGCTTTGAATCTTCCATTGATGAAACTGAGGACCATGATAAGACATATGGAACCCCTTGAGACTTGTATACATAGAAAATGAAGTCCAATTCTCAGTCTTGCTTTGTGTGGGCCCCTTCTGTTAAGGAGTGGTCAATCAAACCCTGATTTCCCAAGTCACTGATATAGTATGCAATGAGTATGACCTAGTATGATGCTAATGCAATGTGAAACATAATCCCATGCTTCCATGAAAAGGTGAAGGGTAAATTTTGGGGTATTACAGCAACAAGAACAAGTTACCTTTAAAGATCTTGTCTTTAATCTTAGAAAGCGCTTCATTTGCAGGAGTGCTTGAAGGTTGATCTTCAGACACCGGTGCTAAGGCTTTTTTCAGAGGAACTTTCCCTACACCTTAACATAACCTTCAAATATTCAAGGGGTTGGCTTCGTTTTAGAATAGCCAGTCTTTCTGCAGAAAGGCCCTAAGTACTACTTGTCGAAACTCCGCCCGTGAGAATAACTGCAATAGTTGGGGTGACAAGAGTTTGGTTCTGAGCCTGCCTTTCGCCTGTATCAGCCTCCCTCTCTTCAGAGCCTTTATCATCATCAGGGACTGGGGTCTGGTTGCCTTCATTCTCTTCCTATATCACCGTATCTTCGACGTTGCCATCTTCCTCTTAGGGATTGGCTATTCCTTCGACGTTGTATAAATTGTCCCTAAGATTGTCTCTATATTCAACTAATTCATCCACCACCATGGGTTCTGGGTTTACCCCGGCCTCACCTTCTTCAATCAAAGTAGTTTCATGATCGGAGTCACTGGTGTGAGAGTGTTGAGTAGCAGTCTTTGGTGGTGAAGTATCAGGGCCACCAGAAGGAGGGTGGTTAATCTCACTCATGGAGCCTTTTTCAGATGATGGTCGATAAGTGGGTTCGCCAACACTGTTTAAGACATCCGCTATAGAATCTAGCGCATAGGAAGTTGTGGTTTTGGCTCGAATGACGGTACTTACGCCACCCTGAAATCAACACAATCGAAACAATGAGTGGTGAAAGATGGTAAATAAACTATGTAAGACAGAGTGAAGTTTATTTTACCTTGTCACCTTCAACCCCAGGGCTGGAGTTGTCACTCTCACTTTGGGCCCCTGCTATCTTTACCATTTCTTCAGGAGTAGGCTCTTGGGTAATAAGTGTGGAAGGCCTTTTCTTTGGGAGTTTTGCTGGAGGCTGGCTCAAAGTGTCGGTGACCTTCAGTTGTTGCTTCCTCTTCCTGGAAGTTAGATCGAGAACCGCAGACAGATCCTCTTCGTTAGATTCTATTATGACGGGGATTTCTGCAGGTTTTGGATTTTGATGGGGCTTAGAGAAGGTTTTTGAGCAGCCTGAGTTAAGAATTGGAATGTCATCATCATTAAACATAACAAAAGCAAAAATAGATGAGAAGGCAAAAGTATACCTTTGTAGGCTTGCTACCTCCCTCAGTCTTCGATTCGACTGGCCTTCTGATGGTGGGTCTCTTAGGTGGAACCCTGATGGCTAAATGAAAATAACATAAAGCAGTTAGTGTTAGCTAAAAGTAAATAGCCTAATAGAGGGATTTGCTTCGAGGAAAACATCTTGTGTCACACCTTCATATATTTCTGATTCGATACGGACATCTTCGATCCCTATATGAAGATGCCCTTTGAAACTGTCTAGAGTATGCTTAGTCGCAACCACCCGCTGAGCTTTTTTCTAGGACTGCTGTCGATATATCTTAATGGAGTCTCCACAAATAAACCAGTCTGGAAGTGGAGGGGCAAATGCCACTCCAAAGTCAGCATTAGGCAGTGGAGGGAATTTTGGGGGAAACAGTTCGAAAGCTATTTCATAGTGTTTCTCGTGAGGAACGTACAAAGGAATCAATAAACTTTCCATTTTCTATGAAAAATTTTCTATGAGCGTGACAGCTGCTTCACAGATGGTTCGACTAAGATCATCAGGCCTATAGGCCGTTTCAAAGTTTTGAAAAGTTTGGATTTCTTTGATAAGTGTGTAAGTACCTTTCCTGGTCTTTTCCTGCACAAGAAGGAAAGCTTCTTCAAAGAGTTGTATAAAGGAAGAGACATCACAAAACTCTTCAATGTAATATCTAGTCCATCATCTCCCAAACTCTCGAGTACAGAGGAAGTTAGGCTCGACGTTAAAAGGAGTAAGTTGGGTCCTGCTAGTGTATCTGGCTATCTGCTTGAGGGTAGTGGCTTCATTGTGAATTGCATTGTAGAGAAGGAGGCTACCCTTTTTATCGTACAGGAACTTTGGAAGAACCTGAATTAACCCAAATTGTCGAGCGACAAGGTTGGGTTGATAGGGGATCAAAGTAACCTAAACCTTTGAAGGATTAAATCAAAGGGTTAGGATCACGATGGTCAAGAAAGCTTCCCAAATCAGTAAAGATTCCATCTCTTGTTTCTTGGATGGATATGGGAAGGTCTTGGTAAACCATTTTGGACCGTACTTCCTGAAATAAAATGGAGCCATGCTCGAAGTGAAAACATGGCGCTTGGCGAACATCATGAAAGTTGGTTGCAAGGCTTGTCCTTCGTCACCGGGAGTCAGCTGAGCCAGTCTAATGCCTTCGACCATTCTGTTTTTAACCTCCTTAGCTTCTTCGTCAATGAGGCCTTTGTTTGGTAGACTAGCCTCGAAGGTGACATTGAGCCAGAGTTGCAATAGCCAAAAAGGGCCAAAAAGGAGAAGATTCCATTTTCACCCAAATTCTTTAATTGAGCGGCTCCATCGCTCAATGACTCATAGAGACTGGCCAATATCATCTCGCTTAGACAAATATCATGTCCAACATGTAGTTGATTCGCCAAGGTAAGATATTTCTTGGCAACTTGCAAAGACTTCGAGCAGAGAGACATGTGAGACAACCACAGAGCCAAGAAAGCTATGTGCTCCACGTCGGAGACAATGTCAGTATCTTTGTCATGATAGTGGACTATGTGAGTCGAATATGCTACTCGAGAGGTCGAAAAGGCTATGGTGTCCACAACATCGATTTCAGGATCGTAGGTATGCCAGTAAGTTTTAGCCCTATGATAGCAACTAAGTCGAAGAGCATTGGTGTGACCATACCACAAGGAAGGTGAAAAGTATAGTGCGTACTATTCCAAAAGTACAATGAAGAAATCAACATAGAGGTGCTATACTCCAACTCTATCTTCGACAACATGATTAGGTCATAAATGCACGTGTCTTTCCAGTTCTGAGATTTAGCTTTCTCTACTTTCTTTAACCAATCTAAATAATCAGTGGGATCTTTGAATGTGGGGGTAACGCGGAAAATTCTGAATCCAGTATTCACAAACCTTAAATCTATGGTCTCACTAGTCTTAGGGTTTTCAGTGGTGGTTATTCCAGTCCTAGGGTTTTTTGCTTGCCCTATAGGCTTGCATTTGTTATAAGAGGGGAAATACTCTCTAAGCTTACTAGAATCAATGTCCAAATAAGTTAGAGGCCCAAATAATGCATGATTTTTTCCAGAAATAGACACGGGAATAAGTACTTGAGAAGCATAGATTCTGCGATGTTCCTCCGTTTTAGGCTCTAGTATGTATTGTTGGTTACCTACCGTTAGTGGAGCAGACAATCTAATGACAAGAGGAAGTTCTGAGATTTTCTTGGGAGCCTTTGTTTTGGTAGCCGTGGTCTTGGTGGCTACGCTTACTTCTTTAGGAGCTTTGCTTGAAGTTGCCATTTCTGTTGGAGATTGAAAGAGAGAAATCAGGGTCTTATGGTAGAAGATTGTTTGAAGAGAAAAAGCTAGAGCGTTTGGAAGTTCAGAAAGCGTAAAGTGTGAAATGAGTAAGTTTGTGGGTTTTATAGGCGTGATTGAAAGAGAAAACGCTTCAAGTCAGCATTAATGGTTGACAAGTTAGTGGGACACGTGTCTGCCTTGGACAGTGTGATGGAGATGTTAATTAATGTCTGAACCCATGATTTCCTATAGTCTAGGAAACGTGATGAGTGAAAATATTCGGTTGTGAGCTGAAGAGACGTGGTTAGGAAAAGGTAATGATGATTCTGACGTCACCAGACAGTTGGAGAAACAGAAAAGTTTGCAACATTGGAACACTTGGCACAATGTCAGAATTGTTAAGGCGTCAAAGCGTGGTCTAAAAAAATGTCTTTTTCTCTCATATGTCGAAAATAACATTGGGGGGGGGGGGGGGGGGGGGGCAATTTTTTGGCTCATAATTTTGACCTCCACTAAAGAACTACCAAATGGGAAATTCTATGTAGAGATATTTTGATCAGGAAGAGATGTTTCGACTGAATATGATATTAAAAAGACCCAGTCGAAAGTCCCTAGGAAATAAGGGTCAACGTGCAGTTAGGACTTCAGAAATATTTCTTAAAATGGTTGAAGACGATTTTTGATTAGAGATTCAAAATTCAAATAAAGGAGGGAACTTTGCTTTTATCTAAAACTGTTGAAGGTACACGTGAGACATAATGGATAGTTACATCCATGTAAGGTACTATGTGTCTCGACGTGATTGAAGGGCCGTTAGAAACAGTTATTTCGATTGAGTATAAATAAATGGTCTTAGTGTTAGGATCAAGAGTGTCAAAGTGTGTACAGAGTCTGTAAATTTATCAAGTACCCGTGCGAAGGGGAACCATAAATTAAAGAATGTACATTTATTTACACCATTGTTAGTCATTTTAAAGCAATACAATTCACCTTTACTTTTCTTCCAGAAATACATTTCTTTACTCTTCTTCCAAAAATACATTTCTTTACTTTTTTTTATTTCAAGCAGTCTCTTTTACTTCGTTATTTCAAATAGTCTTAATATTTCTTTGTTTCGAACACTTACCATTGCTACTTGGTTATCATCATAGTCTTTTACTATTTTTCTCCTTAATTCATATTAGATTTTTACCGTAAGTTTAAATCACTAGTCCCACCCATACTGTCGAAGTATTCATGATTATTAGCTTTCAAGGTAAATAATGATATAATTTTTTACAAAAATAACCTACTTTTTCAAGGAAATTCCCAAAATACCCATGGTTTCAAAAAAAATCCCAAACTACCCCACTTTTAGGAGGAGTCTCCAATTGAATTGGAGACTCCTCTTAAAAATTGAATGGAGGCGCCAATTGGATTGGCTAGGGCAGGTGCCCTAGCCAATTAGATTGGCGCCCCTGTGTAGGACTTAAGAGGAGGCGCCATTTCAATTGGAGCCTTAGTGTAAAATGCTATTTTTTTTGGTAAATGGTATACGTGATAGATAAATTTGATATATGACCAATTGATATTAATAAAATTTGCCGTTTACACAAAGAAACCTAATGGTGATGACTGTGATCACCTAACCGACCTCCGGTCCCATATCCTCTAGCTACCCTAACCCGTGGCCCTAACCCACGTTGATGATTCAGTACCGGTGTTTGAGCATCTGAGGGTCCAGAAGCGTCACTACCAACTACAGGAGAAGGTTTGTTGAGGTAGTCAGACAAGTTGGCATAGTCTTCAGTATGCATCGATGGTGTACCGCCGTAGCTGAGCTCATGACCCATGCTAGAGAAATTGGGATGTGGTTGACTCATTGATGGGCGACCGGGACGGTTGAAGGGAGACATGGGTGTGAACGATGCGTCGAGGAAAGGTTGGAAAGGTTGTTGGGGTGTTTGGTAGAGATAGGGTTGTTGGATGTTTTGGTTTTGTGAGGTTTGGGCTTCTTGGCTACGGTAGGAGGATGGGCGGTTGGTGTTAAATGATTGTTGGGTGTTCTAACTTAGGCGACTTTGGTAGGGTGATGGGGTGGGTGCGAAGCGATGTTGAGTCTCAAGTTGATAGTCAATTTGTTGGTGGTGGTATGGGGTATGCTCTTGGTATTGGGGTTGGGTGTATGGAATGCAACCTTCTTGCATTTGAAAAAAAGAATACAATCCTGTATAGGATCGCGTATTGTGTCAAAGATCACATATCAAAATCCAATATTTTTTGAGAATAGTCAATGCAAGTATTTCCCCCTTAAGGTATGAGACGATGAAGATGTTGAATACATGTTTGTTAGTCATGAACATTCATGCTGCAATTGTATTGAGTTGTACATTACTCTTCAACCATGTATACCATCTCAACAGTCTCAACTAACCAATTAGGATGAAACTGGTGAATTTGATCCACAATGGTCAGATGACGTCAACCCAGAAGCAGAAGCAGAAGTGGACGTCGTTGATGAAGAAGAAGAGGAGACAGAGATACAGGTTGATCACATGCTGAACAACGACGATGAAGATGATGATCAACCACCACCAATACCTCCTAGTCATGTCTACAACCCGCCTCAACATATGACAAATATGGATCTGCACGACGATGAAACATCCAACAGTGTTTTTTATAATCCGTATCCGAGATCAGAAGGCGAATTAAAGGTGGGAGACATGTTTCGTACCAAAGAAGAATGTGTTCTGGCTATCAAAAAATTCCACATGAACAACTCTGCTGATTTTATAGTGAAATACACTGATTCTAGAAGGTATGTTATCGAATGTCGTAATATGCTTTGTAAGTTTCATTTGGCTGCGTCTTACAAGAAGAAAAACGACTCTTGGGAGATCGCTTCAATAGACCCACCTCACAGTTGCATTGCAACTAACGTTGAACAAGATCACCGTAAACTAAGCGCAACGTTGATATGTCAAGACATTCTGCCGTTGGTTAATAAAGACCCATCAGTGAAGGTGAGTATAATTATATCCTATATCAGAATAACATATAATTATACTCCATCTTACAAGAAAGCCTGGATTGCGAGGACAAAGGTTGTTGAACAAGTTTTCGGCAACTAGGAGGATTCATACAAGGAATTGCCACGGTTTTTATGGGCACTAAAAACATATGTCCCAAGAACTGTGACAACTATAGAGACATTGCCAGCGATGATGCTAGACGGAACCTGTGCTACAGGTAATAGAATCTTTCACCATCTCTTTTGGGCATTTGACCCGTGCATCAAAGGTTTCGCATTCTGCAAACCTATTATTCAAATTGATGGCACTTGGTTATACGGAAAATACAAGGGTACTTTGCTCATGGCGGTTGCACAAGACGGCAACAACAATGTCTTTCCCATTGCCTTTGCTCTTGTTGAAGGTGAAACGACTGGTGGATGGGGTTTCTTTCTTCGACATCTCAGAACGCATGTGGCTCCACAAGCCAATCTCTGTTTGATTTATGATAGACATGTTGCCATTGAGAGTGCCTATAACAACCATGACAACAGATGACATGATCCTCCTTCTACCCATGTCTATTGCATCAGACACATTGCACAAAAATTCATGCGTGCTATAAAAGATAAGAATCTTCGCAAGAAGGTGGTGAATGTTGGGTATGCTCTAACTCAACCGTCATTTCAATATTATCGTGATGAAATTAGACTGTCTAATGAAGACGCAGGGAGATGGCTAAATAACATACCAGTAGAGCACTGGACAAGGGCATTTGACAGAGGTTGTCGATGGGGCCACATGACAACAAACCTTATGGAATGCATGAACGGGGTATTCAAAGGAATTCAAAATCTGCCGATAACCGCCTTGGTAAGATCAACCTATTATAGGTTGGCTTCTACGTTCGCAACCAGAGGTGAAAGATGGAGTGCGATGTTAATGTCCGGGCAAGTATTCAGTGAGTGTTGTATGAAGGTCATGAAAGAGGAGAGCATCAAAGCTAGCACACACACTGTAACAGTCTTTGACCATCATAGGCAAAATTTCAGCGTCCAGGAAACAATGGACCACAATGAGGGGAGACCAAATTTAGCCTACGCTGTTAGACTAAACAGAAGTTGGTGCGATTGTGGAAAATTCCAGGCCTTCCGCATACCTTGCTCCCATGTCATTGCAGCATGCGCTTATACTCGTCAAGATGCTTATAACCATTTATCTGATGTGTACAAGCCCGACACCGTCATGAATGTATATAATCAAAGCTTCTCGGTACTACCAATGGAGGATTATTGGCCTCCATATGAAGGTGATATTGTTTGGCACAATGACGAGATGCGTAGAAAGAAAAAAGGAAGGCCAAACAGCACATGTATCAGAACAAAGATGGATTCCACAGATAAAATGATAAGATTATGTAGTATCTGTCGTCAACCAGGACACAACAAGAACAACTATCCCAATCGAGGAGCATCATCTAGGTTTTAAGCTTTTTGTAACATTGTATTTCTGTAACCTTCAATCATTATATATCATTAAGTTTTTGTTACAACGAGTTTCACAACAAACATCAGTACAAAATAAGCTATCTAAAAACAGAAATATTTCTAATTGATTACAACAATCAAATTGATGTCGTCTCGACCGAACATCATTTCCCTAGCATCCTTATCAGTATTCATTCGCACCCAACCAAAGATACTGTCAAGTCTCTCAATACTTCTAATTTTTCCCCTTCTGGTATTTTCCCATCTAACCAACGAACCAGCTCCCTCTTCAGTTGATTGAACGTAGTGATGTTCCAGAACAACATCATCATCTGAGGTTTGTCTCTCGCATAAATCACCTTACCGTATCGGCGACAAACACTAAACATGATTGCCAAATGATTATTTGAGATGTGGAACAATTACTCACACAACGCATCTATTTATAACACAAAAATAACATTTTACATTGAGGCTCCAATTGAATTGACGCCTCCTCTTAAGTCCTACACAGGGGCGCCAATCCAATTGGCTAGGGCACCTGTCCTAGCCAATCCAATTGGCGCCTCCATTCAATTGACGACTACTCCTAAAAGTGGGGTAATTTGAGAATTTTTTTGAAACCAGAGGTATTTTGGATTTTTTTTTGAAAAAGTGGATTATTTTTATAAAAATTTCACAATGATACATGGTCAGGATAATTGGAGAATAATTGTTATTATTATTTTTTTTTACATATAATTAATATTTAACCTCCAGAAATAAAACTTTTTAAATTTAAATAGAATACTATTTTTTTAATATAGGTGTTGATTCGACTTATTAACTAATGTGTATCTATTGCATCACATATTAAAAAGTTAACGATTTTAATTTTTTTTTATAAACAATAGCTTTTTCATAAAATAATTCTTAAATATTTCAGTAATAATTTTTTAGTTAAGAAACCAAAATAAATGTTAAGAGACTTTGGGATTATGCACATTTTTTTTTATCTATTTGTTTGTTTTATAATTAAGTTTGAAGGACTTTTAATAAAAAAAGTGTTTTGGTGGAGTGTGAACTAAAATCATAAGACACACAAAAGGTTGAAAGTGAGCCTTTGTTCCATAGGAGTATAGTCGAAATCGAAGAAATCCCCCAAAACTCGGCCGTGGAAAATGGATAATAGCACCGATGACGAGATTGAAGATGAATTCCAGATCGAACAATTCCTCTACGAAGTCGAAGAAGAATTCAATAACCCCTTCCTCCACTTTCCCTCTCCCTCTCCCTCTCCATCTTCCTCTTCCTCTTCCCAAGATCAACCGTAATTCTTCACTCACCTTCACATTCTTATTCATAAATTCCGCATCTAATAACAAACAATTCTCACATTCTTCTCGTGCAGTAACGCCATTGCAATCGCTCCACCCTCCGAATTCACGTTCAATACCAGTATCGCCTCTTTGCACACATATCTCGGCGGTACGATTTTTTTCAATTTTTTTCTTTCTGTTATGTAATTGCGACTGTGTTGTTCGGTTTTCACTAAGCTCAATTTTGTTGTTCACAGATGTGGAAGACACGCGCCACCGTACTGCTTTTTTGGATGGCGGTGCTATATTGAACATTCCACTGTTTTGTCTTCAAGGTTTCTATTTTCACTTTCTTCTATCATGCTTATGTGAATATTTTATTCCAAAATGGATTCATTCATCATGCTGTTCAGGTGTTGTACTCTTTCCCGGGGCTACTCTTCCCCTTAGGGTTACTGTTTCTCGTTTTGTGACGGCTATCGAGAGAGCTTTGAGTCAAGTTGATGTTCCTTATACCATTGGTGTGGTATGTTAACTTAATTCCTTATGAAGATTGTTTGTGATTTTTCCATGCTTGAGATTCTGCTTTGGTTTTTCTCTTAAAACGTCCATTTCCATTTCAGATTCGGGTGCGCAGGGGAACTGGAAGTTTTACAATGAAAGCGGCAAGCATTGGGACAACTGCAGTGGTATTCCATCTCATTTGATGTACTATTTATACCAAATGTGTGTTCAATATGGTTTTTTAACAAAAATATAAGGTCCTTTCTTTTTAAAATTTTGTATTAATAAATAGTACATGGATTCTGGACACCGTGCTTCACAGAAATTTTTATGTTGGTCAAGGTTTATATCACTTTATAGTTTACTTGTGTATTTGTGCAAAAGTCTTTGGTTTATGCTAATATGGAACTGGATGTTGGGCATTAAAGAGTCAACACGTAACCCAACTTTGTGTCGCAATGATGAAAGTATTAAGATGGATGAGTAGTCACACGAGATAAGATAAGATTGAAAATAAAATCTAGAGAGAAAATTGAGGTAGCTCCATGGTAGAAAAGATGATAGAACTTAGAAGACCCATAGACTCACCGACAATGGCAAGGGGGTTGAACAGATAAAAGGTAATCTAATTGTTGGAGGTAGAGTGAGACTAAGAAAAATCACTGGCTAAACCATCAAGAGAGATTTAAAGATAATGATATGTTTTTGAACTTAACACATGATAGGAATTATGATGCTATTGCCATCTTATCTATGGAGTCAATCGCGCCTAGTGGTATTTAGTTTGATTGTTGATGTGAATTTGAGACAATAAAGCTAATTTAATTGCTTAAGGAATTAACATTCCATTTGTAATACAATGCCTGATTTTGCAATGCAGCAATGAATAAACCATTCCCTTAAAGGAGGGAACCCAAAACAAAAGAGATCACATGTATTTGCTAGTTTTCTTAGTTCTTACAATAGTTAGCGATCAGTCAATATTCTATTGGCTTATTTTGCTAGCTAATATCATATCTACAGATTCGGCAATATGCGCGTCTAGAGGATGGTTCGCTGAATGTGGTTACCCGTGGACAACAACGATTTCACCTAAGGCGGTGTTGGAATGACGTGGACGGAGTGGTTAGAAAAATATTACTACATTTGCTGCCTTTTTATTATTACCCACTTGTGCTTTAGCTATGCAGCTAAAGATTGATGACTCCTCTTTTCTTTGTTTGGTTGGGGCTACTCTTCTTAGCCTTATGGAGAGATCCAAATTATTGAGGAAGATTTACCATTGAGAACTCCAAGGGATGCTTTTGGCAAATCAGCATCATCATGTAATATGCTTTGCAGACGTGTTGAAATGCATCGCTTAAAAAACGGGGAAACTGATTCAAAAGCTAATTCAGACGAGGGTTTTGACAGTGAGCTTTCACCAATGGATAGAAAAATCCACCTATCTGGTTCTGCATCTGATATGATGGATGTATTAGCAAACAGTAGTGATCAGGAAATAAGATCCAATTTGGATTCGAGCATTGGGATCTGTTCCACTTCTGGAAAGCAGTCATCCAAAGAAGAGCTTCATAGATGCTACAAGAATAAACCAACACATATAATTTCAAAAGCATTCTTACCCCACTGGGTATATCGTATGTATGACTCCTATTGGCTGGCACAAAAGGCCGCAGGTGGTTTTGTTTTTCTTCTTCCGATTCTATTAGATATATTTTGCCTTTTCCCCTTCTTTGGTATGATATATCACTATTATGGCTGATGAAATTTTGTTTTTCTTTTGTTTGCTGGTCTTTTATTATTGATTTTAAAATTTGAACAAAAATATTAATGGAAAATTCATGTGCAATTGTTACTTGATTTTCAGATAATACAATTCCTCTTCTTTTTTTTTTGTACATACAAGCTTCCTTTTTGTACAATTATAATTTAAGTATTAGATTTATCTCTGAACTTTGGCTTGATAATCTGTAGATATGTGGAAGCAAATAGTTGGGGTTCCTAGTATGGATAGTCTCATCAAGAAGCCGGATGTTTTATCATTTCACATCGCCAGTAAAATACCTGTTTCTGAATCTACAAGGCAAGAGCTTTTAGACATCGATGGCATAGTATATAGGCTACGCAGGGAAATTGAATTACTAGAGACCATTGATTTTATCCGATGCAGAATATGCCAAGTAATCACTCTCTCATCAAAGCCTCTCAAATTTGCACACCATATTGCTTGCGTTTAAAATTTACACGATTTTGGATATATACAATTCTTGAAAGTGCTTAGGCCTTAGAGTAATATTCATTCATTTTTCTAAAAAATGTCTTCAAATTTGCAGACTACAATTGCAAAACGAAGTGATATGTTGGTGATGTCAAATGAGGGTCCTCTTGGTGCCTATGTAAATCCCGGTGGTTATGTACACGAGATAATGACTCTTTACAAGGCCAACGGTTTAGCTCTCATCGGGCCAGCAGTTACAGAATATAGCTGGTTTCCCGGGTGAGTGTCACTCCATTTTCATGTCCTATGATTTTATGAAAGAAACAACTTGTTTAATAGTATGTATCAAAAATCAAACTATTGCATGCCATGAGGCCTTAGAATTGTACTAGTATTGTTGTTGGCCAACACTCTGAACGCTACATAATTTGGAAGCAGGTCTTTTTTGAGCTGTTTAATTTGAAATTTGAAATCTGTTAAGCTTATATGCCATTTTTTTGGCAGATATGCATGGACAATCGCTAACTGTGCCACATGTAGAGCTCAAATGGGATGGCTCTTTACAACCACCAACAAAAAACTAAGGCCGGATGCATTTTGGGGTATTCGGAGCTGTCAACTTGCAGAAGAAATACGCCGAAACGTTTAGTTCTGCTGATGTAGTAGTGACCATATAGTTACGAATTTTATATGAATAGATAAATCTAACTTAGTGTGGAAACCTGTGTTCATATAGCACTGCATGGTGCTATTATGTATATTATATAATGCAGTGTTCATGAAGCAACTTGCATGGTTATATTATGTTATGTTTATAGTTAAATAATGTTGATGAGTTGCTTCCCTGTCATCAATTTTTATCCACCTAGTAGAGAAACATTTCAAAGTGGGGTCCTTATCTTGTTTTAACCCCCAAGTCATATCATATTACAACCAAGCAATGAAAAGAAATGCCATGTTTCTTAAATCGTGCTAATGTAAAAATGATGTTGCATTCAGAAAAAAAAAGGAATTGAATACCATCATTACTGATAATGATTCTCCTTACAATATTTTGAAAAATTGGTAACTTGTGAAAGTCAACCTTGAAATGAAAATTTAAACTCAAATGGCAATGCCTTATTCCACACTTCTAGCAAGCAACAAAATAAATCAAAATCAAACCAAATCGGTTCCTAAAACACTGAAGAGTGACAAGGTAGTCTACGTATATAATTTGATCAAAATCTTAACGGTAGCTTCGATAGCCTGGGCTATACATGCAACTTTCTGCGTATTTGACAAGATCCTTTGGTCGAGGTAAATGAGAAGCTAGACCTGTTAACCAAAACAGACAAGACAATTAAGAACAACTAAAACACAAGAGTTTTGTCTGAACTCAAAAGAACACATATCACATTGAAACTCACCAAGTTCGTATGTCTTAGCTGCAACACTAGCAGCAATGTTGGCTGATATCTTTCTGATATTTGTAAATGGAGGGTAAATCAGTCCCTTATCATAGTTCTCCTGTGATAACTGTGCAGCCAAAGCTTCAGCTGTTTCAAATAAAATAAAACGGTTAGCATTCAAACCAAAGCCATGTCTTAACAACACACAACTGCAACATTAATTCAATGTCATGCTCTAATTATATAATCTCTCAAGCTTGCATGTACTTACAGGCTGCCAAGAGCATCTCGTCTCGCACACGGATTGCACCCGAGATGATCAAACCCAAACCAAAGCCAGGAAAGATGTAAGCATTGTTGGCCTAAATTGCGTAGTAGAATAACAAAATACAAAGGTTAGTCACTCAATTGTGGTAAGATATGCCTGTTAAAAAAGAAAAAAACTGAGTGAAGAATTGAATTAACACCTGTCCAGGAACAAAAACTTTTCCTTCATATTCAACAGGATCGAATGGACTTCCACTAGAAAAAATTGCTTGACCCTGCAAATATTAAGAGATGTAATATTGCAAGTAAGAAATAACTCAAAAAGATGTTTCTTAAGCTAAGAAAATAAGAAATAATGTATACAAGTTTACCTTGCTCCATGTATAAGCTTCTTCAGCTGTGCACTCAGATTGTGAAGTTGGGTTGGAGAGTGCAAGAATGAGAGGTTTCTACATTACATGCCAAGAAATATCACAAACATTATCAACAAAATCTTCTCATAGTGTGGTAGAATCATTACTAGAGAAAATCATGAATGTACCTTATTCAAGGATGCCATGGTTTCAACAACCTCCTTGGTAAATGTCTTTCCTACTCCAGATGATCCAATCAATACGGTTGGCTTGATTGCCTGATGAAATGAATTGCGAGACACGTGTTAAAGATTTACGGGCAGCAAATATTTTATTGGACCCAAAAAAAATAAAACTCGAGTCACTTTGCTCACCTTGACAGCGTCTAGAAGCTCCTTCACGGGTTCATGCTCATGCGCCCAAGGCTTTTTGAAGTGCTGAAGAGATTGCAGACGAGAGCTAACAATAAGACCCTGCAAAAGAGTAGGATTGTCATGAGAAAAAAAAACTGTGCCATTCATCTTTGCACGGTATTAGAGACGTAAAAGTTAGTTACAAACTAGTCACACCGAGTCAGAAGTTAGTTGCTCTTATTACCTTGGAGTCCACAAGCCAGATCTTCTTGCGAGTCTCTTCAACCGGAGCTTTTGTCTGCCCCAAAACATAGAATTTAATTTAAGTACTTAAGATAAAAGAATAGCTTTAGAAACAAACAATCAAGTATAAAAATCAAATTATACCTGCTTTGAAATCTCAAGAGCTATCAACTCTGCTATACCAGTTCCAGCCTTCAATAACCAAAATATACAAGTAAGAATTTCACTTACAGAGAAAGTTCTAAACTATGTAACATCACTACTTTCTACGTGTCAGTATCAGTATCGTGTTCAGTATTTCATAGATTCTAAAGCTTAAATACAAAAACGTGAACTTTTTAACAAAAGCAAATAAATTAGGCTCGCCGTGGAATTTACCTCTCCAGCTCCCAAGAATAAGAATGTGTTGTCAGCTAAGGTTCCTCCGATCAACTTAAGGGAAGCAAGCAATCCTGCTAATACCACAGAAGCTGTACCCTGAATTGAATCAAAGTAGAACACAGTCAATAACAGAAACTGTGCATAAGTCAAAATCTTCCTACCATGCTACCTTACCTGTATATCATCATTAAAAACAAGATGCGACGAGCTGTATTTATCCAGAAGATCGAACGCGTTATGATTGGCGAAATCTTCGAACTGGAAAACAAAAGAATCATAAAATCAGGAAAACGATTGATTCGAACAAAACCAAAGCCACTCAAGATGTTGAGTCAGATATATAACCTGTACGAGAATTTTCTCGCCGTAGTTCTGCTTAACTGCATGCATAAACTCGTCTAGAAGCTCCGCATATTCCTAAACCACAATGAACAAACACATTGTTAACAATATAGAAACTTCACTCCCAATGTACAAAATCATGGCATTGTGAGAGATGATCAAACCTTCCCGGTTGCTCGCTTTTGTCTAAGGCCAATATAAAACTCGTCATTCAGTAACTTCTCATTGTTTGTGCCAACATCAATCGTTATAGGCAAGCACTGAAATTTATAAATACACAGATCGTAATCCATTAGTTGATTCATCAATTCGAAAGGGAAAAAGAAAAAGAAAAGCATTTACTAGTTCTTACCGAAGAAGGGCGAACACCTCCTAATGCAGTATATAGAGAAAGCTTCCCAACAGGAATTCCCATTCCCTAACAAAACAGTTGAAGAAAATAATCATGTTAATATTAACATTAACCTGAATTTTTCTAAATATAAAAATTCGCAGCATAACGAGAATCACAATTTACCTGGGCACCGAGATCTCCTAGTCCTAATATACGTTCACCATCTGTCACAACAATAACTTGAATAGTTTTCTCCGGCCAGTTCTTAAGAACTTCAAGGATCTTGCCTCTGGAAAATTTTCAAGTACTTATTTAGAATTTTCCAATTAAAAAAAAAGAAAAGTACCATTAAGAAAAAAACATACTTCTCCTTCAAACTGATATATAAACCCTGAGGACGCCTATAAATGCTTCCATATTTCTGACATGCTTCTCCAACAGTTGGAGTGTAAACAACCGGTAACAATTCCTCGACATTGTCGATGAGAAGCTTGTAAAACAGCCTCTCATTCCTCTCCTGTCAATAGAGAAATTTCAAAGACAGTGAAAAAATGAAACAATATATAGTAGTTAACATCTACCAACAGAACAGAAGAAGCAGATTAATAACTAAGTACCTGAAGATCCATCAAGGCTATATACCTATGAAGAGGAACATCATATTGGCGAAGATTATGCATTAATCTCTTTTCCTAAAAACACATAATCGATAATTTAATACATGAAAAGTGATTATGTAACGTTACACAGTGGAATGGTGGAATGGTAGAACGAAGTATAACCTGAAGATCTTGAGTGTAAACAGCGGGAGGCAAAAGGCCACGAACGTAATGAGCATCTCTTTCTTTCTCAGTGAAAGCAAGACCTTTGTTGTAACGTGGATCTCTGAGCAAAGTGCATCCACTAGCCACAGAGAAACTCCATGGTGTGATGAGTTGATCTTCTGTAGCACTATCTTCACCATAGAGATCCTTAACACCACCACCGACAGAACCGTTCACGTAAGCCATATTGTCTCAGATTAATCTTTTTAATTGTTTGTGTGGTGTGTAATGAATGTTATGAATGTGCATGAAAAGCTCATGTGTATATATAAGCTATTGAAATGATGGGAAAGGAATAGAGAGGTAGATAAAGTAATAATTTCAACATGGACGGGAAGAGGAACGTGCATTAATGATGAAAAATAAAGAGAACATTTTGTTGTCCTTTTCTGACTAGTTATGTCCTGTCTTTGTTTGATGGACCAGTAGAAGACAAACAGGCACAAGACAATTATTTATTTTATTGCTTTTATTTGACGTTGTTGTAAAAAGGAAACAGTAAACACCTTTGTAGATGAGCCTAACCTGATTGAACGCGGTGGAAGAAAATTCGTAGATTTTCCGCGTTTCGTAGAAGTCAATAATCAATAAAAGTTGCACGGTCAAACTGTGAAAACACGAAGAGAAATCAGTCTACAAAGATCTTTCATTTCTAGAAATTCTATGATAATAATGTAATTTTCAGATGCTTTTTATATCATATTTTTAATTTTATTTTTAGAATAATAATGAATTATGGATTCTTACAAAGAATACAAAAAATTTCCATCTTCTATAATTTAAATTTTAAAATTAATATTTCTTTATTTTATATATAGCATATTATATTTGTCATTGGAAAAAAAGATTTATATATATATATTTAT